>NW_026970256.1:192500-327500 GCF_028390025.1 Pseudophryne corroboree
AACGGGCCCGCTGGTACCTGTAGTTCTACTGCAAAAATAATACCCAAATAAAAACAGGACACAGACACCGTGAAAGTATAACTTTATTACATACATACTCCCACACCTGCACCTCACTCCCACCTTCCATTTCCCACACCTGCACCTCACTCCCACCTCTCGCACCTGCACCTCACTCCCACCTTCCACCTCTCACACCTGCACCTCACTCCCACCTTCCACCTCTTACACCTGCACCTCACTCCCACCTTCCACCTCTCACACCTGCACCTCACTCCCACCTCTCACACCTGCACCTCACTCCCACCTTCCACCTCTCACACCTGCACCTCACTCCCACCTTCCACCTCTCACACCTGCACCTCACTCCCACCTTCCACCTCTCACACCTGCACCTCACTCCCACCTTCCACCTCTTACACCTGCACCTCACTCCCACCTTCCACCTCTCACACCTGCACCTCACTCCCACCTTCCACCTCTCACACCTGCACCTCACTCCCACCTTCCACCTCTTACACCTGCACCTCACTCCCACCTTCCACCTCTCACACCTGCACCTCACTCCCACCTTCCACCTCTCACACCTGCACCTCACTCCCACCTCTCACACCTGCACCTCACTCCAACCTTCAATCTCTCACTCCTGTACCTCACTCCCACCTTCCACCTCTCACACCTGCACCTCACTCCAACCTTCCACCTCTCACACCTGCACCTCACTCCCACCTTCCACCTCTCACACCTGCACCTCACTCCCACCTTCCACCTCTCACACCTGCACCTCACTCCCACCTTCCACCTCTCACACCTGCACCTCACTCCCACCTTCCACCTCTCACACCTGCACCTCACTCCCACCTTCCACCTCTCACACCTGCACCTCACTCCCACCTTCCACCTCTCACACCTGCACCTCACTCCCACCTTCCACCTCTCACACCTGCACCTCACTCCCACCTTCCACCTCTCACACCTGCACCTCACTCCCACCTTCCACCTCTCACACCTGCACCTCACTCCCACCTTCCACCTCTCACACCTGCACCTCGCTCCCACCTTCCACCTCTCACACCTGCACCTCGCTCCCACCTTCCACCTCTCACACCTGTACCTCACTCCCACCTTCCATCTCCCCTGCACCTTGCTCCCACCTTCCACCTCTCACACCTGCACCTCACTCCCACCTTCCACCTCTCACACCTGCACCTCGCTCCCACCTTCCACCTCTCACACCTGCACCTCACTCCCACCTTCCACCTCTCACACCTGCACCTCACTCCCACCTTCCACCTCTCACACCTGCACCTCACTCCCACCTTCCACCTCTCACACCTGCACCTCACTCCCACCTTCCACCTCTCACACCTGCACCTCACTCCCACCTTCCACCTCTCACACCTGCACCTCACTCCCACCTTCCACCTCTCACACCTGCACCTCACTCCCACCTTCCACCTCTCACACCTGCACCTCACTCCCACCTTCCACCTCTCACACCTGCACCTCACTCCCACCTTCCACCTCTCACACCTGCACCTCGCTCCCACCTTCCACCTCTCACACCTGCACCTTGCTCCCACTTTCCATCTCTCACACCTGTACCTCGCTCCCTCAGACAGATCATTTCCCCCTAGTACAGTGGGTCCCCCCCTTCCCCTTAGCACAGTGGTTCCCAAACTGTGCGCCGCGGCTCCCTGGGGTGCCGCGGCGCTGTGACAGGGGTGCCGCAGCCTAGCAGCCGCTTGTCCGCTATTTTTTTCTTTTTTCGCCTGTCGTGGGCGGCGCCGGGACGTGCGCGGCGCCGGGACGTGGTGTGCGGAATGTGTCCGCATGTGGCTACGGGAGGGGAGTATGGGCAGCAGGAGGAGGCAGTGAAGCCCGCTCTGTTAGCCGACGCCGGGGCTAGCGGGTGCTGGCAGTACAGTGCGCACAGTTAGGGGAGGGGGGAGGGGTGTCGGAAGGCGAGCCGGAGGGAGAGAGTGCAGGCTGATTACCGCAGCGTGCACAGAGCCGGCACCCGGTGGGGAGGGCGCAGGGGCAGGGAGAGAGTGCAGGCGGCAGCTGCAGCTGGGCAGTGTGGAGTTAGCCGGCGGGGGAGGGAGGAAGAGGAGAGCTGCGGCTGGCCAGTGTGGAGTTAGTCAGCACAGAGAGGAGGGGGGGGGGGGTGTTTGTGTTGGATGTGCTGTGGCTGTGCCCAAAGTTAGCCTGCTCAGGTGCTGGGGGAGTCACCCTGTGGGGAGGGGAGGTGTTATTGTGCAGGTTGTGACAGGGTGCTTTGGGGAACCTGTGACTGGAATCAGCCGGCAGGGGGTGCAGGTGTAAGCAGGTTTCAGTGGCCGAGGAGTGCCCTGGAGTGGCCGAGGAGTGCCCTGGAGTGGCCGAGGAGTGCGCTGGGCAAGGGTCCTGACGGCTGATTGAAGTCCTGGCCGCTGTGACAGAGGAGCTGGCTGAGAAAGTGAGTAAAATATTAATATTAATGTAACCCTTCCTAACTATTACGGTATAGGTTACCTAATAACTGATTGTGCCTCCACCCAGACTAAATGTGAAAAAAGGGCTTGCCTGGGTAAGCCTCCCTTAATCCCCTACTGTAAGTGCACTCCCTTAATTAAATCACACACCACAAATGTTTTACCTGTTCTCTCTTTCAGGATTCTTGGATCCAACTCCAGTTCACAGACACCGGTGGTAAGTATAATTAGTCTAATTTATTGTAAAAACATTACTATCATACTATAATAACATTCTTGCATGTCATTTAAAGAAATATTGTTCATATACTATATCCCTTACAACACCTATACATGAATTTTTCGCATGCAATACAAAAAAATTACCTTCTTTGAGTGACACCCTTAGGTGTTAGAGTGACCCGGGTACTCTTAGTGTGATAGTGCACTTTAGGGACCAAAAACTAGTAAATAACAGTATTTATACATAACATCTTACACCATACTTTAGCTTTAACATTCAGATTTCTTTCTCCCTTTGGTAAACAATATGTAGTTCTGCCTCGGCTTTGTGCAATTCCTGCCTTGTATAATGCTACATATATCTCCTTTCCCTGATATAGGAAAGTATCTTTCTTTCTCTGGTATAAATTTCAAGTCTTTCTCTTAATAAAAGGTAACTCGCAGCTGTACTGTTCTGTAACAAATTGTCTAAAGGGGTGATGTATCCAAAGTTGTATAACAATGTTTCGCTAAGGAAACTGTAGTCTATTATGATCCAAACAAATAAATCTCCTCTAGATCTACTTCTAAATGCCTGTTTTTTTGCTGTCTTTTCCAGTCTTACTTATCCCGTTGTCGTTTCGGTAGAAACACCAAACTTATTGGGGGGTAGTGTCCAGACGAGATATTTAAATATGTAGCTATACACTGGATCCTAATGGATGAATGTTACTATTCCTCAGAGTGAAACACAGCTCTCCCGTGGGGGATATAACGTAGTATGGTCTCTATTTGGGGTTCACTCTGGTGTTTGCTTAAGAAAGAAATTCCTCCACTAATGCGCTCTCAAAGTAGGTCCTCTCGGTCTGACGTACTGCTCGCTGTAGCACTGTATCTCCTATGGCTAAAGGAGTAGTTGTCTAATGTTCCCAAAAGTTCATTACTGCCTCCTTAGTTTTAACTACATCATACAATATCACAGTCAATAATCAATTAACCATGCAGGGCTGGATATTATACTTGAGTTTGTTATGGTTATTACATGCAGTTACCCATATATGAGCATGTGTGTTGCCTCCTTACATTTCAATAGGCTCCCTGAGTAATGCTGTATTCACTCTGTGCCGTTTCCTTGGGCAGCTTTCCTCTCTAATTTATACAGGGTAACTTCCCCCATAAACAAATACAATTTGCAGTCAATGTTTCTTTTCCTTACTCTCTGTAACCAATGTTCTGTATTCTGCTACAATTGTATCTCCTTCTGCTAAAGCACTAAATGTCTTAGCAGTTAATGCCCAGTAAATGTATCTGCCTTGACTGTAGTTACTGAAATGTTTCAATTATGTGGCACAATGTAAGCTTTAAACCTGCCAGACTCTGTATGTTTAAATTAGAGATTTACAGAGTCTATTATGCACCTTCACTTTCTCTTAAGGTATGATCCTAGCTTGGTACTGTCAAATGATTACAGCTCCCTCCTTTATGGCTTCAACACGAAATATGCCATATATTAACAGTTACCTCACAGCACGAGTAGAATAGGCTTGCTTCCCAAACTTCTCTTTTCCTGTAGTATATAAATATATGTATACACTGTTCCCATTGTCTATTCTCTTGTGCAATGACCATCCAGTTTCCATATATATATATATATATATATATATATATATATATATATATATATATATATATATAAGGGGTGAAGAGGTATTACCTCATTACCAGCCTATAGATATGCTGTAAATTCCGATTATAAAATGAAATAACAGGTGCTATTGAGTTAAATGTCTATTTGGGCGCTTTATCCCACAAATTAGAGGCTGCTTAATTTTGTAAAGAGTCAGTGGGTAGTAGCTGTTTGCTGCATTACATAGCCTCACTCGCAGCGTGATGTGACTGACCTCACTTTAAAGAGTTAATGGGCTGAGACTATATGTTGCAGTGCTTTTGTTTCACTTACAGCTTGAGGCGTCTGCGCTGCTTCACTCCTCCTCCTCAGGATTGACAGTCACGACTGGGCTGGCCCCCTCACTGACTCTTAGCTGTGGCTGCGGCAGTGGGAAACGTCAACCCACACTTCCCCTTTTGGTTGCTAGGACGCGTTGCTCGGGGATCCCTTCTCCACGGACCACCCCATCCGCCTCCGCTCTGCTGCCCGATTCTCCAGCCGCCGTTCAGGACGCCACGGCCGCCCCGGCAGCAGCGGCACCTCAGTGACACGGCACCTCCCCTGTCTCCGCCTACGCCCGGGCACAGAGAGCAGGTACACCGACTCAGCGGTCACTTCTGCCTCCGCTGCCCGCTCTCAGCGCCTCTGCTCCGCCAAGTAGGCTCCGTCTGGCACGGCTCCCCCTAGTCTCAACCGCCGCTGTATGTTTACAGCAAGTTTACGGCTCTTAGCGGCGGTGAGCATCAGGGTGCGGGCGCTTGACAGAGGGATCTGCAGGTCTGACAACCGCCGGTAAGGAGCTGTATTTATACTGCTCCAGACTCACGGCTCGTGCCCCCTCTTCCCGCCTAAGCCACGAGCTATCCCCCCTGGTCAGCGGCAATGAAGCGCTCGTGACATTCCAGAGCTTTCTGTCAAGGCTGTCAGTGCCTGACAGAATGCTCATTGACAGCTGTTTCTGAACCTACCCAGCCTCCGCTTTCCCTATGTTACGCTACTGTAATTTAAATGTTGAATACCTATACTCCCATCACTTTGTCATATATATATTTAATAAATAATTACAAATATTTATCACTTCTAAATTCATCTATACACACATTTATAAGTATATATCAAATGCCACCACATTTCTTCAATTAATATATATAAATTACTCATTAATACGCACATAATTATATATATATATATATATATATATATATATATATACATTAGGCATAAAATTTTCCACTTTAGAGTTATAGTAATCATATTACACTAATATGTGATTCTGTATGTGAGATGCTGCATAGGGAAATCTATAGGAGGGGGTGACTTATACCTCCCTCTGAGCACTAGAGACTCTACAGTGCATGCGCAGGACGCCGAAAAAATAGGCGCAGCGCCATTTTTTTGGAGTCCTGTGCATGCTCTGTAGACTCTGGCACTGTGCCAGAATCTCTAGTGTTCAGTGCGCTAGCAGCGGCGGTGGCGGCTACGGGAGAGGAGGGGCCCACACGAACACCAATGGACGCCGGAAAGGTAAGTATCGAAAAAATGGGTGCAGTGTGTGCGGTGCGGCCCCCCTCTGGACCCAGGGGCCCGCACACTCTGCACCAGTGGCGGAACTAGCGAGCGGTGGGCCCAGGTGCGACAAAATGCTTTACCCCCCCATCCCATCCAAGTCCACCCCCTCACCCCTGGAGAGGATCTGGTGAGGGGAATTTGCTCAGGGCCAGGGAAATGGATACCTAGCAACAGTGCTGTAACTAGACATTTTAGCGCTGTGTGCAAGAAACGGCATCGGAGCCCCATACAATGTAAAACAGGGGCAATGCAATTACACCAGGTAGAGCCCCTTTTACACATTACGCCGGACAGATTCCCCTTTTTATACATTACGGCAGACAGCTTCCCCCTTTTTTACACATTACGGCAGACAGACAGAATATATATAGACAGACAGATAGAGAGATAGATAGAACAGATTATACTTGCAGTCTCCACTGGAAGTCAGGCTCCTCGATGCAGACAGTCACTGTCAGGCAGCCGCAGATCCCGGGCAGGGGAGAAGAAGGAAGAGGGAGGGGACTCAGGAGTGGAGCAGGGCACTGTAATTGGTGGAGGCGCTGCTGCAGCTGCCCCTCTCCTTCCCAGCATTCACAGCGGTGGAGGGCAGCCTATGGTGAAGGAAAGGGACAGCAGCAGCAGCAGCGCCTCCACCAATTACAGTGCGCTGCTCCGGCTCCCTCCTCCACCTTCCCCCCTCGTGGCGCAGCGCTCCTCTCCTCGGCGGACAGCGGCATGTAAAAAAGGGACAGTTCGGTAATTATTTCGGCTTAAGGGTGCCTTGAAAAAGTCAGGAAGACCCAAAGGGTGCCTTGGACTAAAAAAGTTTGGGAACCACTGCCTTAGCATAAAATAGCCCCCTCCCCACAGACAGATCATCATCCCTCCCACCTGGTACAGAAAATGCCCCATTCCCCTGAGACAGATCTCCCCCTATCAGCCAGTGCAGCTCACAGACAGAACCTTCTCCTGGCGGGTGTAGTATGCTTGACCGGCGGTCAGCATACCGACACCGGGATACCGGCAGCAGAATCCCGACAGAGTGGGGTGAGTGCAGCAAGCCCCTTGTGTGCTCG
The DNA here is from genome assembly GCF_028390025.1 of Pseudophryne corroboree. Classification (NCBI taxonomy): domain Eukaryota; kingdom Metazoa; phylum Chordata; class Amphibia; order Anura; family Myobatrachidae; genus Pseudophryne; species Pseudophryne corroboree. Next base: position 199,472 of record NW_026970256.1, read on the forward strand.
CTGCGGTCGCCAAGGGTTCTATTCCCACTCTATGGGTCTCGTGGACACCCACGAGTGGGATAAGTCCCTGTTGGTCGGCATGCCGACTGTCCGGATTGTGAGGGGACAGGATGTAGGGGGGAGGTTATGTGACCGCCGGTCACATGAATACCTCCTTTCCTGGTATATGGGGGTAAGCTCCATTGGTTCTGGTGGGCAGCGGCAGGCAGAGAAGGATATAACACAAGGCAACCAAGGCAGCTGCTTAGGGCCCTGTGGTTCCCAGGGGGGCATGCTGATAAGGCTGTATGGAAGACATTTCCGGTGGACTTGCATCCTCTGCAGAAATTGTCAGAGCATTGGGCTGGCTGAATACTCCAGGCTGCCAGTGATGAGACAGTGCATGCCTGTGTCTCCAGTACTGCAGTATTGTGCGTGTGACCCATCACAACACACGTGTTTATGACGTCAGACGAGGAGAGAGGAGGCGCAGAGAAAAACATGAGCTCTTCCAGTGTATAACATCCGCCTACTTCAAATTCCAACCAGGCGGGATGGGGTGGGGGAGGGGGTTAGGCTGTACAGTGTATAACATCCACCTGCTAGAGTCAGTGTGGGGGGGAGGGGGTACACTGTCTGATTATATATCAATATGCTATTATACTCTATTATAAGTACTAAGGTGGATATTCAGGCAGGATCGTAGTTTGGAGAAAATCGCAAGCAGTCACAGTGCGATCACAGTTTGAGCGATAGCGGTGGGTGGGAAGGGGCTGGCGTTTCGCTGTTGTGGGAGAGCGGTCTGTCCAACGCAGATGTGGCTGGACCCTTTTCGGGGGAGCTGCCTGATGTCACATGCAGGCAGTCTGATTAAGAAAATGGCGGCTGACCTCCTGCATACACAGCCTACCTGCGGATGCCAGGGGTCCTCATTCATTATTGCTTCAGCGATGCGATCACAATTATTTTGCAATGGGATCTGGTCTGCAGATCGACAGTGTCTAGGTCGACAATGTTTAGGTCGACAGTCACTAGGTCGACATGTTTTTAAGGTCGACAGGTCAAAAGGTCGACGTGTTTTTTGTGTTTTTATTTTGAACTTTTTCAAATGTAACAATCCACGTGGGCTACGATTGGGAATAGTAATCTGTGCCAAGCGCAGCGGTAGCGGAGTGAGGCATCTTGCCCGAAGATGCGAGGGGACACAGTACACTAATTGGGGTTCCCGGGCACTGTACTGAGAAAACGACACCAAAAAAACATGAAAAACTCATGTCGACCTTTTGACCTGTTGACCTAGTACATTTCGACCTAGAAACCCTGTCAACCTTCAAACGCTGTTGACCTAGTGACTGTCGACCTAAACATTGTCGACCTAGACACTGTCGATCTGATGATGCACATTCTTTGCGATCGCTGTCTGCCAGTAGGCATGCTGGGAGGCCTTGCCCTGCGCTGGTCGGCCCCCAGCATGTGATAGAAAGGATTGCAGATTCTGCAACCTGAATAACCCCCTATGTGTATAGGTGATTGGGACCTGCCTGCTACAATCAGTGGGGTCACTGATATATAATCAATAAAGTCACACTGACTGAAGAGGGTAATAATGGCTATTATGAAATGCAGTCAGTGAGTGGATGTGGTGCAATCAGTGAAGGGGGAAAGTAATATACTGTCATAGAATACAGGTGTGGTATGGCTTACCGGCGGTCATCATACCAACGCAGGGATCCCGGCGGGGGGTGAGTACAGCAAGCCTCTTGTGGGCTTGCCACGCGCTGTGCTCGCCACGCTGCGGGCTCAGTGGTGATCTGCGGTCGCCATGGGTCTTATTCCAACTCTATGGGTGTCGTGGACACCCACAAGTGGAAATAGTCCCTGTTGGTCGACATGCCGACCATCGGGATAGTGAGGGGTGGGATATTGGGGGTGGTCATGTGACCATCGGTCTCCTGATCGCCGGTCACATGAATACCACCCATAGAATACAAGGAGGAAAAACAACAAATAATTTAAGAGGCATATACTGTATCAGGAACGAAAATATGCTATGGATTGTTTGAGGGAGGGGGCCCCAAATTGCTTAGGGCCCCATGAGGTCTATATCCACCTCTGGTGGTAGGTTAGGAATCACTCACAGCGCCGGTGTCAGAATGGGAGCCGGGCTGAGACGGCACCTGCACAATGAGGGTCATTCCGACTCGTTCGCACGCAGCGGTTTGTCGCTGCGGTGCGAACGGGTCCAGGATGTGCATGTGCGGCAGCCGCACTGCGCATGCGCGGCGTTGCCCGGTGACAGGGGTCGCCGGGTTACGTCGCGGACTACGAAGAAAGCGGTCGCAGAGACGACCGCAAGAAGATTGACAGAGAGAAGGCGTTCCTGGGCATTACCAGACCGTTGCCTGCCGTTTTCGGGGAGTGGAGAAGAAAACGCAGGCGTGTCCAGGAGAACGGAGGGCGGATGTCTGACGTCAACGCCGGCTCCAGCATCGCTGATATCGTCGCACAGGGTAAGTATGTCCAGGGCTAGTCATGTTCTGCTTTAAAAAATGTTAGCTTAGCAGGGCTACAAAAGTGATCGCATTCCTGCTAAGCTAAAATACACTCCCCATAGGCATGGACTAAAAGTTGCTGGCTGCGATCAACTCGGAATGACCACCAGTGTGACTGTGTATTATGCGGAATTGGTCAGATAGTGCTGGCGCGGGGTGGTTCAACTCTCTGCGCAGTATCTGACCAGGCATGAGAGGGGTGCCTGACATTAGGATGTGCCTGTGCACACAAGGCACCCCCCGTGCACATGTTTATGCCCCCTCCTCCCCATACCAGTGCTATTAGCCCCGTGAGCCCCCACTCCCCATGTATCTCCCCCTTTCCATGTGTCTGTGCCCTCCCCCATAATAGCAGTGTAATCAGCTCCCACACCCCAATAACTGTCATATTCCCCTGTGCCCCCACTTTCCATAGGTCTCCCCCTATAGCAGTGTCATTAGCCACCTTCCCCCTATGTAACCTTGCTTTATCCTGTGAGGCTGCTGTACTGGGTCAGGGTCATGTAGCTCAATGGGGTCTGAATCTTCATCTCCTTACTGTCACAGAAAGTGAAATTAACACACTTCCTGCCTGTGTGAGCTGAGCACTGACTCACAACCTTCTCCCCCAGGCAGTGTTTGTGACCAGACATTCCCCCCTGCACCCATCCCAATAGTACAGTACCTAGAAAGGGGACAGGCAGCCTGAGGCAGGAGGTGAGCTGCTCTGCAATGTGCCTCAGTATCACTGCTCTGCTGCTGACAATGGCACCTGGGGAGAGCTCCACTTCACAGCTCTTCCACATTATACTGATCCTCCTCCCTGCCAGCACCACTGCTTATATAGGAGAGCTGTGATTGGCTGGCTGCATCATGTGCTTCTCAGTGTATGTCATATCCCCATCTCACCATACTCCATAGCCATCTCACCATATGTCATATCCATCTCAGCATAATCCATAGCCATCTCACCATATGTCATATCCATCTCAGCATACTCCATAGCCATCTCACCATATGTCATATCCCCATCTCACCATACTCCATATCCATCTCAGCATAATTCTTAGCCATCTCAGCATATGTCATATCCATCTCAGCATAATCCATAGCCATCTCACCATATGTTATATCCATCTCAGCATAATCCATAATCATCTCACCATATGTCATAGCCATCTCACCATATGTCATATCCATCTCAGCATAATCCATAGCCATCTCACCATATGTCATATCCCCATCTCACCATACTCCATATCCATCTCAGCATATGTCATATCCATCTCAGCATACTCCATAGCCATCTCACCATATGTCATATCCCCATCTCACCATACTCCATAGCTATCTCACCATATGTCATATCCATCTCAGCATAATCCATAGCCATCTCACCATATGTCATATCCCCATCTCACCATACTCCATAGCCATCTCACCATATGTCATATCCCCATCTCACCATACTCCATATCCATCTCAGCATAATCCATAGCCATCTCACCATATGTCATATCCATTTCAGCATAATCCATAGCCATCTCCGCATAATCCATATCCATCTCAGCATGTCATATCCATCTCAGCATAGTGCATATCCATCTCAGCATATGTCATATCCATCTCAGCATAATCCATATCCATCTCAGCATATGTCATATCCATCTCACCATACTCCATATCCATCTCAGCATATATCATATCCATCTCAGCATATGTCATATCCATCTCAGCATAATCCATATCCATCTCAGCATATGTCATATCCATCTCACCATACTCCATATCCATCTCAGCATATGTCATATCCATCTCAGCATATGTCATATCCATCTCAGCATAATCCATATCCATCTCAGCATATGTCATATCCATCTCACCATACTCCATATCCATCTCAGCATATGTCATATCCATCTCAGCATAATCCATATTCATCTCAGCATACTCCATATCCATCTCAACATAGTCCATAGCAATCTCAGCATACGTCATATCCATCTCAGCATATGTCATATCCATCTCACCATACTCCATATCCATCTCAGCATATGTCATATCCATCTCAGCATACATCATATCCATCTCACCATACTCCATATCCATCTCAGCATATGTCATATCCATCTCAGCATAATCCATATCCATCTCAGCATATGTCATATACATCTCAGCATAATCCATATCCATCTCACCATACTCCATATTCATCTCAGCGTATGTCATATCCATCTCAACATAATCCATAGCCATCTCAGCATGTCATATCCATCTCACCATACTCCATAGCCATCTCAGCATATGTCATATCCATCTCAACATATGTCATATCCATCTCAGCATAATCCATAGCCATCTCACCATATGTCATATCCATCTCACCATACTCCATAGCCATCTCAGCATATGTCATATCCATCTCAGCATAGTCCATATCCATCTCAGCATAATCCATATCCATCTCAGCATATGTCATATCCATCTCACCATACTCCATATCCATCTCAGCATATGTCATATCCATCTCAGCATATGTCATATCCATCTCAGCATAATCCATATCCATCTCAGCATATGTCATATCCATCTCACCATACTCCATATCCATCTCAGCATATGTCATATCCATCTCAGCATAATCCATATCCATCTCAGCATACTCCATATCCATCTCAACATAGTCCATAGCAATCTCAGCATACGTCATATCCATCTCAGCATATGTCATATCCATCTCACCATACTCCATATCCATCTCAGCATATGTCATATCCATCTCAGCATACATCATATCCATCTCACCATACTCCATATCCATCTCAGCATATGTCATATCCATCTCAGCATAATCCATATCCATCTCAGCATATGTCATATACATCTCAGCATAATCCATATCCATCTCACCACACTCCATATTCATCTCAGCGTATGTCATATCCATCTCAGCATAATCCATAGCCATCTCAGCATATGTCATATCCATCTCAACATAATCCATAGCCATCTCAGCATAATACATATCCATCTCACCATACATCATATTCATCTCACCATATGTCATATCCATCTCAGCATAATCCATAGCCATCTCACCATATGTCATATCCATCTCACCATATGTCATATCCATCTCAGCATAATCCATAGCCATCTCACCATTTGTCATATCCATCTCACCATACTCCATAGCCATCTCAGCATATGTCATATCCATCTCAGCATAATCCATAGCCATCTCACCATATGTCATATCCATTTCAGCATAATCCATAGCCATCTCAGCATAATACATATCCATCTCACCATACATCATATTCATCTCACCATATGTCATATCCATCTCACCATATGTCATATCCGTCTCAGCATAATCCATATTAATCTCACCATACATCATATTCATCTCACCATATGTCATATCCATCTCAGCATAATCCATATCCATCTCACCATACATCATATTCGTCTCACCATACATCATATTCGTTTCACCATATGTCATATCCATCTCACCATACATCATATTCGTCTCACCATATATCATAGCCATCTCAGCATAGTCCATATCCATCTCAGCATACTCTATATCCATTTTAGCATAATCCATATCCATCTCACCATACATCATATTCGTATCACAATATGTCATATCCATCTCAGCATAATCCATATCCATCTCAGCATGCTCCATAGCCATCTCAGCATAGTCCAAATCCATCTCCGCATAGTCCATATCCATCTCAGCATAGTCCATATCCGTCTCAGCATATGTCATATCCCCATCTCACCATACTCCATAGCCATCTCAGCATATGTCATATCCATCTCAGCATACTCCATAGCCATCTCACCATATGTCATATCCATCTCAGCATAATCCATAGCCATCTCACCATATGTCATATCCCCATTTTACCATACTCCATAGCCATCTCACCATATGTCTTATCCCCATCTCACCATACTCCATAACCATCTCACCATATGTCATATCCCCATCTCACCATACTCCATATCCATCTCACCATATGTCATATCCCCATCTCACCATACTCCATATCCATCTCACCATATGTCATATCCCCATCTCACCATACTCCATAGCCATCTCAGCATATGTCATATCCATCTCAGCATAATCCATAGCCATCTCACCATATGTCATATCCCCATCTCACCATACTCCATAGCCATCTCACCATATGTCATATCCCCATCTCACCATACTCCATATCCATCTCAGCATAATCCATAGCCATCTCACCATATGTCATATCCATCTCACCATACTCCATATCCATCTCAGCATAATCCATAGCCATCTCACCATATGTCATATCCATTTCAGCATAATCCATAGCCATCTCAGCATAATCCATATCCATCTCAGCATGTCATATCCATCTCAGCATAGTGCATATCCATCTCAGCATATGTCATATCCATCTCAGCATAATCTATATCCATCTCAGCATATGTCATATCCATCTCACCATACTCCATATCCATCTCAGCATATGTCATATCCATCTCAGCATATGTCATATCCATCTCAGCATATGGCATATCCATCTCAGCATAGTCCATATCCATCTCAGCATAATCCATATCCATCTCAGCATATGTCATATCCATCTCAGCATAATCTATATCCATCTCAGCATATGTCATATCCATCTCACCATACTCCATATCCATCTCAGCATATGTCATATCCATCTCAGCATATGTCATATCCATCTCAGCATAATCCATATCCATCTCAGCATATGTCATATCCATCTCACCATACTCCATATCCATCTCAGCATATGTCATATCCATCTCAGCATAATCCATATCCATCTCAGCATACTCCATATCCATCTCAACATAGTCCATAGCAATCTCAGCATACGTCATATCCATCTCAGCATATGTCATATCCATCTCACCATACTCCATAGCCATCTCAGCATATGTCATATCCATCTCAGCATAATCCATAGCCATCTCACCATATGTCATATCCCCATCGCACCATACTCCATAGCCATCTCACCATATGTCATATCCCCATCTCACCATACTCCAAATCCATCTCAGCATAATCCATAGCCATCTCACCATATGTCATATCCATCTCACCATACTCCATATCCATCTCAGCATAATCCATATCCATCTCAGCATATGTCATATCCATCTCCGCATAATCCATATCCCTCTCACCATACTCCATATCCATCTCAGCGTATGTCATATCCATCTCAACATAATCCATAGCCATCTCAGCATAATACATATCCATCTCACCATATGTCATATCCATCTCACCATATGTCATATCCATCTCAGCATAATCCATAGCCATCTCACCATATGTCATATCCATCTCACCATACTCCATAGCCATCTCACCATATGTCATATCCATCTCACCATACTCCATAGCCATCTCAGCATATGTCATATCCATCTCAGCATAATCCATAGCCATCTCACCATATGTCATATCCCCATCTCACCATACTCCATAGCCATCTCACCATATGTCATATCCCCATCTCACCATATGTCATATCCATCTCAGCATAATCCATAGCCATCTCACCATATGTCATATCCATCTCAGCATAATCCATAGCCATCTCAGCATAATCCATATCCATCTCAGCATATGTCATATCCATCTCAGCATAATCCATATCCATCTCACCACACTTCATATCCATCTCAGCGTATGTCATATCCATCTCAACATAATCCATAGCCATCTCAGCATAATACATATCCATCTCACCATACATCATATTCATCTCACCATATGTCATATACATCTCAGCATAATCCATAGCCATCTCACCATATGTCATATCCATCTCACCATACTCCATAGCCATCTCAGCATATGTCATATCCATCTCAACATATGTCATATCCATCTCAGCATAATCCATAGCCATCTCACCATATGTCATATCCATCTCACCATACTCCATAGCCATCTCAGCATATGTCATATCCATCTCAGCATAATCCATAGCCATCTCACCATATGTCATATCCATTTCAGCATAATCCATAGCCATCTCAGCATAATACATATCCATCTCACCATACATCATATTCATCTCACCATATGTCATATCCATCTCACCATATGTCATATCCGTCTCAGCATAATCCATATTAATCTCACCATACATCATATTCATCTCACCATATGTCATATCCATCTCATCATAATCCATAGCCATCTCACCATATGTCATATCCATCTCACCATATGTCATATCCATCTCACCATATGTCATATCCATCTCAGCATAATCCATAGCCATCTCACCATATGTCATATCCATCTCACCATACTCCATAGCCATCTCACCATATGTCATATCCATCTCACCATACTCCATAGCCATCTCAGCATATGTCATATCCATCTCAGCATAATCCATAGCCATCTCACCATATGTCATATCCCCATCTCACCATACTCCATAGCCATCTCACCATATGTCATATCCCCATCTCACCATATGTCATATCCATCTCAGCATAATCCATAGCCATCTCACCATATGTCATATCCATCTCAGCATAATCCATAGCCATCTCACCATATGTCATATCCATCTCAGCATAATCTATAGCCATCTCAGCATAATACATATCCATCTCACCATACATCATATTCATCTCACCATATGTCATATCCATTTTAGCATAATCCATATCCATCTCACCATATGTCATATCCATCTCACCATATGTCATATCCATCTCAGCATAATCCATAGCCATCTCACCATATGTCATATCCATCTCACCATACATCATATTCATCTCACCATATGTCATATCCATCTCACCATACATCATATTCATCTCACCATATGTCATATCCATCTCACCATACATCATATTCATCTCACCATATGTCATATCCATCTCACCATATGTCATATCCGTTTTAGCATAATCCATATTAATCTCACTATACATCATATTCATCTCACCATATGTCATATCCATCTCACCATATGTCATATCCATCTCAGCATAATCCATATCCATCTCACCATACATTATATTCGTCTCACCATACATCATATTCGTTTCACCATATGTCATATCCATCTCACCATACATCATATTCATCTCACCATACATTATATTCGTCTCACCATATATCATAGCCATCTCAGCATAATCCATAGCCATCTCACCATACATCATATTCGTCTCACCATACATCATATTCGTTTCACCATATGTCATATCCATCTCACCATACATCATATTCATCTCACCATACATTATATTCGTCTCACCATATATCATAGCCATCTCAGCATAGTTCATATCCATCTCAGCATAATCCATATCCATCTCAGCATGCTCCATAGCCATCTCAGCATAGTCCATATCCATCTCAGCATAGTCCATATCCGTCTCAGCATATGTCATATCCATCTCGGCATACGTCATATCCATCTCGGCATACGTCATATCCATCTCGGCTAACGTCATATCCATCTCGGCATATGTCATATCCATCTCGGCATACGTCATATCCATCTCGGCATATGTCATATCCATCTCGGCTAACGTCATATCCATCTCGGCATATGTCATATCCATCTCGGAATATGTCATATCCATCTCAGCACACATCATATCCATCTCGGAATATGTCATATCCATCTCAGCACACATCATATCCATCTCGGCATATGTCATATCCATCTCAGTACACATCATATCCATCTCCGCATACGGCATATCCATCTCAGCATACATCATATCCATAAAGCAAAAATTAGCTATACGTTATATCCAGAAAGCTATAATTTTGACTAGAGATGAGCGGGTTCGGTTTCTCTGAAACCGAACCCGCACGAACTTCATGTTTTTTTCACGGGTCCGAGCAGACTCGGATCCTCCCGCCTTGCTCGGTTAACCCGAGCGCGCCCGAACGTCATCATGACGCTGTCGGATTCTCGCGAGACTCGGATTCTATATAAGGAGCCGCGCGTCGCCGCCATTTTCACACGTGCATTGAGATTGATAGGGAGAGGACGTGGCTGGCGTCCTCTCCATTAGAAATTAGATTAGAAGAGAGAGAGAGATTGTGCAGAGTCAGACAGAGTTTACCACAGTGACCAGTGCAGTTGTTGTTAGTTAACTTTTATTTATTTTAATATAATATATCCGTTCTCTGCTATATCCGTTCTCTGCCTGAAAAAAAACGATACACAGCAGCAGCCAGTCACACAGTGTGACTCAGTCTGTGTGCACTCAGCTCAGCCCAGTGTGCTGCACATCAATGTATAAAAGGCAAAGCTTATAATAATTGTGGGGGAGACTGGGGAGCACTGCAGGTTGTTATAGCAGGAGCCCCCAGGAGTACATAATATTATATTAATTTAAAATTAAACAGTGCACACTTTTGCTGCAGGAGTGCCACTGCCAGTGTGACTAGTGGTGACCAGTGCCTGACCACCAGTATAGTAGTATATTGTTGTATGTATTGTATACTATCTCTTTATCAACCAGTCTATATTAGCAGCAGACACAGTACAGTGCGGTAGTTCACGGCTGTGGCTACCTCTGTGTCGGCAGTCGGAACTCGGCAGGCAGTCCGTCCATCCATAATTGTATTACAATATATACCACCTAACCGTGGTATTTTTTTTTCTTTCTTTATACCGTCGTCATAGTGTCATACTAGTTGTTACGAGTATACTACTATCTCTTTATCAACCAGTGTACAGTGCGGTAGTTCACGGCTGTGGCTACCTCTGTGTCGGCAGTCGGCAGGCAGTCCGTCCATCCATAATTGTATTATTATTATAATATATACCACCTAACCGTGGTTTTTTTTTCATTCTTTATACCGTCATAGTGTCATACTAGTTGTTACGAGTATACTACTATCTCTTTATCAACCAGTGTACAGTGCGGTAGTTCACGGCTGTGGCTACCTCTGTGTCGGCAGTCGGCAGGCAGTCCGTCCATCCATAATTGTATTATTATTATAATATATACCACCTAACCGTGGTTTTTTTTTCATTCTTTATACCGTCGTCATAGTGTCATACTAGTTGTTACGAGTATACTACTATCTCTTTATCAACCAGTGTACAGTGCGGTAGTTCACGGCTGTGGCTACCTCTGTGTCGGCAGTCGGCAGGCAGTCCGTCCATCCATAATTGTATTATTATTATAATATATACCACCTAACCGTGGTTTTTTTTTCATTCTTTATACCGTCGTCATAGTGTCATACTAGTTGTTACGAGTATACTACTATCTCTTTATCAACCAGTGTACAGTGCGGTAGTTCACGGCTGTGGCTACCTCTGTGTCGGCAGTCGGCAGGCAGTCCGTCCATCCATAATTGTATTATTATTATAATATATACCACCTAACTGTGGTATTTTTTTTTCTTTCTTTATACCGTCGTCATAGTGTCATACTAGTTGTTACGAGTATACTACTATCTCTTTATCAACCAGTGTACAGTGCGGTAGTTCACGGCTGTGGCTACCTCTGTGTCGGCAGTCGGCAGGCAGTCCGTCCATCCATAATTGTATTATTATTATAATATATACCACCTAACCGTGGTTTTTTTTTCATTCTTTATACCGTCGTCATAGTGTCATACTAGTTGTTACGAGTATACTACTATCTCTTTATCAACCAGTGTACAGTGCGGTAGTTCACGGCTGTGGCTACCTCTGTGTCGGCAGTCGGCAGGCAGTCCGTCCATCCATAATTGTATTATAATATATACCACCTAACCGTGGTTTTTTTTCATTCTTTATACCGTCATAGTCAGTCATACTAGTTGTTACGAGTATACTACTATCTCTTTATCAACCAGTGTACAGTGCGGTAGTTCACGGCTGTGGCTACCTCTGTGTCGGCACTCGGCAGGCAGTCCGTCCATCCATAATTGTATTATAATATATACCACCTAACCGTGGTTTTTTTTTCATTCTTTATACCGTCATAGTGTCATACTAGTTGTTACGAGTATACTACTATCTCTTTATCAACCAGTGTACAGTGCGGTAGTTCACGGCTGTGGCTACCTCTGTGTCGGCAGTCGGCAGGCAGTCCGTCCATCCATAATTGTATTATAATATATACCACCTAACCGTGGTTTTTTTTTTCATTCTTTATACCGTCATAGTCAGTCATACTAGTTGTTACGAGTATACTACTATCTCTTTATCAACCAGTGTACAGTGCGGTAGTTCACGGCTGTGGCTACCTCTGTGTCGGCAGTCGGCAGGCAGTCCGTCCATCCATAATTGTATTACAATATATACCACCTAACCGTGGTTTTTTTTTCATTCTTTATACCGTCATAGTCAGTCATACTAGTTGTTACGAGTATACTACTATCTCTTTATCAACCAGTGTACAGTGCGGTAGTTCACGGCTGTGGCTACCTCTGTGTCGGAACTCGGCAGGCAGTCCGTCCATCCATAATTGTATTATTATAATATATACCACCTAACCGTGGTTTTTTTTTCATTCTTTATACCGTCATAGTGTCATACTAGTTGTTACGAGTATACTACTATCTCTTTATCAACCAGTGTACAGTGCGGTAGTTCACGGCTGTGGCTACCTCTGTGTCGGCAGTCGGCAGGCAGTCCGTCCATCCATAATTGTATTATATACCACCTAACCGTGGTTTTTTTATACCACCTAACCGTGGCAGTCCGTCCATAATTGTATACTAGTATCCAATCCATCCATCTCCATTGTTTACCTGAGGTGCCTTTTAGTTCTGCCTATAAAATATGGAGAACAAAAAAGTTGAGGTTCCAAAATTAGGGAAAGATCAAGATCCACTTCCACCTCGTGCTGAAGCTGCTGCCACTAGTCATGGCCGAGACGATGAAATGCCAGCAACGTCGTCTGCCAAGGCCGATGCCCAATGTCATAGTACAGAGCATGTCAAATCCAAAACACCAAATATCAGAAAAAAAAGGACTCCAAAACCTAAAATAAAATTGTCGGAGGAGAAGCGTAAACTTGCCAATATGCCATTTACCACACGGAGTGGCAAGGAACGGCTGAGGCCCTGGCCTATGTTCATGGCTAGTGGTTCAGCTTCACATGAGGATGGAAGCACTCAGCCTCTCGCTAGAAAACTGAAAAGACTCAAGCTGGCAAAAGCACCGCAAAGAACTGTGCGTTCTTTGAAATCCCAAATCCACAAGGAGAGTCCAATTGTGTCGTTTGCGATGCCTGACCTTCCCAACACTGGACGTGAAGAGCATGCGCCTTCCACTATTTGCATGCCCCCTGCAAGTGCTGGAAGGAGCACCCGCAGTCCAGTTCCTGATAGTCAGATTGAAGATGTCAGTGTTGAAGTACACCAGGATGAGGAGGATATGGGTGTTGCTGGCGCTGGGGAGGAAATTGACCAGAAGGATTCTGATGGTGAGGTGGTTTGTTTAAGTCAGGCACCCGGGGAGACACCTGTTGTCCGTGGGAGGAATATGGCCGTTGACATGCCAGGTGAAAATACCAAAAAAATCAGCTCTTCGGTGTGGAGGTATTTCACCAGAAATGCGGACAACAGGTGTCAAGCCGTGTGTTCCCTTTGTCAAGCTGTAATAAGTAGGGGTAAGGACGTTAACCACCTCGGAACATCCTCCCTTATACGTCACCTGCAGCGCATTCATAATAAGTCAGTGACAAGTTCAAAAACTTTGGGTGACAGCGGAAGCAGTCCACTGACCAGTAAATCCCTTCCTCTTGTAACCAAGCTCACGCAAACCACCCCACCAACTCCCTCAGTGTCAATTTCCTCCTTCCCCAGGAATGCCAATAGTCCTGCAGGCCATGTCACTGGCAAGTCTGACGAGTCCTCTCCTGCCTGGGATTCCTCCGATGCATCCTTGCGTGTAACGCCTACTGCTGCTGGCGCTGCTGTTGTTGCCGCTGGGAGTCGATGGTCATCCCAGAGGGGAAGTCGTAAGCCCACTTGTACTACTTCCAGTAAGCAATTGACTGTTCAACAGTCCTTTGCGAGGAAGATGAAATATCACAGCAGTCATCCTACTGCAAAGCGGATAACTGAGTCCTTGACAACTATGTTGGTGTTAGACGTGCGTCCGGTATCCGCCGTTAGTTCACAGGGAACTAGACAATTTATTGAGGCAGTGTGCCCCCGTTACCAAATACCATCTAGGTTCCACTTCTCTAGGCAGGCGATACCGAGAATGTACACGGACGTCAGAAAAAGACTCACCAGTGTCCTAAAAAATGCAGTTGTACCCAATGTCCACTTAACCACGGACATGTGGACAAGTGGAGCAGGGCAGGGTCAGGACTATATGACTGTGACAGCCCACTGGGTAGATGTATGGACTCCCGCCGCAAGAACAGCAGCGGCGGCACCAGTAGCAGCATCTCGCAAACGCCAACTCTTTCCTAGGCAGGCTACGCTTTGTATCACCGCTTTCCAGAATACGCACACAGCTGAAAACCTCTTACGGCAACTGAGGAAGATCATCGCGGAATGGCTTACCCCAATTGGACTCTTCTGTGGATTTGTGGCATCGGACAACGCCAGCAATATTGTGTGTGCATTAAATATGGGCAAATTCCAGCACGTCCCATGTTTTGCACATACCTTGAATTTGGTGGTGCAGAATTTTTTAAAAAACGACAGGGGCGTGCAAGAGATGCTGTCGGTGGCCAGAAAAATTGCGGGACACTTTCGGCGTACAGGCACCACGTACAGAAGACTGGAGCACCACCAAAAACTACTGAACCTGCCCTGCCATCATCTGAAGCAAGAAGTGGTAACGAGGTGGAATTCAACCCTCTATATGCTTCAGAGGTTGGAGGAGCAGCAAAAGGCCATTCAAGCCTATACAATTGAGCACGATATAGGAGATGGAATGCACCTGTCTCAAGTGCAGTGGAGAATGATTTCAACGTTGTGCAAGGTTCTGATGCCCTTTGAACTTGCCACACGTGAAGTCAGTTCAGACACTGCCAGCCTGAGTCAGGTCATTCCCCTCATCAGGCTTTTGCAGAAGAAGCTGGAGGCATTGAAGAAGGAGCTAACACGGAGCGATTCCGCTAGGCATGTGGGACTTGTGGATGCAGCCCTTAATTCGCTTAACAAGGATTCACGGGTGGTCAATCTGTTGAAATCAGAGCACTACATTTTGGCCACCGTGCTCGATCCTAGATTTAAAGCCTACCTTGGATCTCTCTTTCCGGCAGACACAGGTCTGCTGGGGTTGAAAGACCTGCTGGTGACAAAATTGTCAAGTCAAGCGGAACGCGACCTGTCAACATCTCCTCCTTCACATTCTCCCGCAACTGGGGGTGCGAGGAAAAGGCTCAGAATTCCGAGCCCACCCGCTGGCGGTGATGCAGGGCAGTCTGGAGCGACTGCTGATGCTGACATCTGGTCCGGACTGAAGGACCTGACAACGATTACGGACATGTCGTCTACTGTCACTGCATATGATTCTCTCAACATTGATAGAATGGTGGAGGATTATATGAGTGACCGCATCCAAGTAGGCACGTCACACAGTCCGTACTTATACTGGCAGGAAAAAGAGGCAATTTGGAGGCCCTTGCACAAACTGGCTTTATTCTACCTAAGTTGCCCTCCCACAAGTGTGTACTCCGAAAGAGTGTTTAGTGCCGCCGCTCACCTTGTCAGCAATCGGCGTACGAGGTTACATCCAGAAAATGTGGAGAAGATGATGTTCATTAAAATGAATTATAATCAATTCCTCCGCGGAGACATTGACCAGCAGCAATTGCCTCCACAAAGTACACAGGGAGCTGAGATGGTGGATTCCAGTGGGGACGAATTGATAATCTGTGAGGAGGGGGATGTACACGGTGATATATCGGAGGGTGAAGATGAGGTGGACATCTTGCCTCTGTAGAGCCAGTTTGTGCAAGGAGAGATTAATTGCTTCTTTTTTGGGGGGGGTCCAAACCAACCCGTCATATCAGTCACAGTCGTGTGGCAGACCCTGTCACTGAAATGATGGGTTGGTTAAAGTGTGCATGTCCTGTTTTGTTTATACAACATAAGGGTGGGTGGGAGGGCCCAAGGATAATTCCATCTTGCACCTCTTTTTTCTTTTCTTTTTCTTTGCATCATGTGCTGATTGGGGAGGGTTTTTTGGAAGGGACATCCTGCGTGACACTGCAGTGCCACTCCTAGATGGGCCCGGTGTTTGTGTCGGCCACTAGGGTCGCTAATCTTACTCACACAGCTACCTCATTGCGCCTCTTTTTTTCTTTGCGTCATGTGCTGTTTGGGGAGGGTTTTTTGGAAGGGACATCCTGCGTGACACTGCAGTGCCACTCCTAGATGTGCCCGGTGTTTGTGTCGGCCACTAGGGTCGCTAATCTTACTCACACAGTCAGCTACCTCATTGCGCCTCTTTTTTTCTTTGCGTCATGTGCTGTTTGGGGAGGGTTTTTTGGAAGGGACATCCTGCGTGACACTGCAGTGCCACTCCTAGATGGGCCCGGTGTTTGTGTCGGCCACTAGGGTCGCTAATCTTACTCACACAGCTACCTCATTGCGCCTCTTTTTTTCTTTGCGTCATGTGCTGTTTGGGGAGGGTTTTTTGGAAGGGACATCCTGCGTGACACTGCAGTGCCACTCCTAGATGGGCCCGGTGTTTGTGTCGGCCACTAGGGTCGCTTATCTTACTCACACAGCGACCTCGGTGCAAATTTTAGGACTAAAAATAATATTGTGAGGTGTGAGGTATTCAGAATAGACTGAAAATGAGTGTAAATTATGGTTTTTGAGGTTAATAATACTTTGGGATCAAAATGACCCCCAAATTCTATGATTTAAGCTGTTTTTTAGTGTTTTTGGAAAAAAACACCCGAATCCAAAACACACCCGAATCCGACAAAAATAATTCGGTGAGGTTTTGCCAAAACGCGTTCGAACCCAAAACACGGCCGCGGAACCGAACCCAAAACCAAAACACAAAACCCGAAAAATTTCAGGCGCTCATCTCTAATTTTGACTTGAACGGCCCCTCCCAGTACTGATGTAGCAGGTCACATAAACAATTAGCAGGGAATGAGTAATGCAAATGACTCTAGTAGAGAGCGCTTACACAATTTATTAAAAGTTCACAATGTCATTTGTCCATTCAGGACACACAAATAAAATAACAATACAATACGCAGATGTTAATACGTGCCGCAGATTCTCTTTATCACCAAAAACAGTTAATCGGCTCCAGTTCCTTAAATAGCCATAGGAATAATTGGTCACAGATTTTTAGCAGACAGAGGGGGAGATGTACTAAGCAGTGAAAAGAGCGGAGAAGTGAGCCAGTGGAGAAGTTGCCCATGGCAACCAATCAGCATTGACGTAACATTTATAATTTGCATAATATAAAAGTATACAGAGCAGCTGAAGGCAATGATACCTGAAGCCAGGAGTCCAATGCCTAAATACCTGACAAAGGTCAGAGCAGAAGTCACGAAGCTTACCTGCAAGCTGCGCAACAGGGGCCCTACCGGAAACTGCCCCAAAGAACTCCAAGCCAAACCAGCAGAAGTAGCAGAAAACCCCCGCAGTGGACATAACCTTCGCCGTTGAAGCAGCCCAGCCAATGGGCGATGAAGCAACCTGGCCCAGGCCTGTAGTGAAGCTGGCCAGCTCTGTCTGTAGGAATCCGAACAGTAAGCATCCAGAGGCCCATCCATAGGCCAGAAGAGAGTCCACAGAACAACCAATGAGGACACCACCGGAGTCACAATGGAAAGGCCCGAAAGACCATGACCAGGTGACCCTGGAACCTGGAAACCAGCAAAGGCAAGATGTCCAACCAGTGAAAGGAGCCACCCTGTCTGTAGGAAACAGTAGCAAGGGGGAAAAAGGTCCACCAGGGGAGCCAACGTGGCTGCCCTGTGTCTAATGGGTCAAAAGGAACCAAGAGGAGGGCCCAAGGAACATGGGACACATCCCTCAGAGCAACTGGGGATATCAACAAAAGCAGAACAGGAAGACAGGCCTGAGGAGGATCAGATGATTGAAAATTGACCCTTCTGACATAGACATATGGACTGACAGAGCCAAGACTCTAGAAGATGAAGCTTGTAGACCCAGGTCCAAAACTGTCTGGGGAAAACCAGCAGGCCTGAAAAACTGAATGAACAGGGAGCAAATCCTTTGAGAGATCCTTAGCAATGAAGGATCACCAAGCGCCATAACAAATATCAGGCCAAAGTAGTTTCTGTGACAATAAGAAACCTTCTCCCCAGCACTGAGGACTGACATCAGAGGTAATCAAGTCCCTGTCTTGAATATCGAAGGACAGGGACAGTAGTCCAGGCCGTACTTTAGCCACCCTCCTGTGAAAGAGTGGTGAACCCCTTGTGAGAGGACCAGGATCCTGAAATTGTATGTGCCAATGAGACCTGGTCCAAGCCTAAAGTACAAGGGCAGAACTGACTGATTCCCCCCTGTGAACGTGGCTACTGCAGAGACCAGGGTCCACCTGTAGTCATGGTTGCACACTCTTCAAGAACTGAAGATAGCCTGAAGTCTGTGACAGCAGAGCTCGTAACCAGTGCTATAGGAGAAAGATCTTCTGGACAGCTGAACTCTGCAATGTAGCCTATCTTGTGAAAGTAGGAAGACAAGTCTGCCCCTTGAGCTTCTAGTCCCTAGGCTGAAGAGGCTCCACCATCTCATGAATGTGTACTGTCAAGAACTCTGGGGACTGAGCCCAGAGAAGGAGGTTGACTAAATGTAGCAAATGCCTGACATCCCTGTGAGGCAGATGTGCAGCCACAACAAACCACGAAACCCTGAAAGACTCTCTCTCTGACACAAGTGTCCAGTGAGGTCCTAATCCACTGCAGAGACGTAGGCCCCCATTCCCGGGAACCCCCCAGATGAGGACCTGCTGGACAGGAGAGAGGGGTGACAGGGCCATGACAGAACAGAGGGGACAGTAGAGAGAGGGGTGACCGAACAGAGGGACAGGAGAGAGGGATGACAGGGCCGTGACAGAACAGAGGGATCAGAAGAGAGAGGGGTGACAGAACAGAGGGACAGGAGAGAGAGGTGACAGGGCCATGACAGAACAGAGGGGACAGGAGAGAGAGGTGACAGGGCCATGACAGAACAGAGGGGACAGGACAGAGGGGTGAAAGGACCATGATAGAACAGAGGGGAAAGGAGAGAGGGGTGACAGGGCCATAACAGAACAGAGGGACAGGGGGGAGGGGTGACAGGGCCATGACAGAACAGAGGGGACAGTAGAGAGAGGGGTGACCGAACAGAGGGACAGGGGGGAGGGGTGACAGGGCCATGACAGAACAGAGGGACAGGGGGGAGGGGTGACAGGGCCATGACAGAACAGAGGGGACAGTAGAGAGAGGGGTGACAGAACAGAGGGACAGGGGGGAGGGGTGACAGGGCCATGACAGAACAGAGGGACAGGAGAGAGAGGTGACAGGGCCATGACAGAACAGAGGGACAGGACAGAGGGGTTAGGGGACCATGATAGAACAGAGGGGAAAGGAGAGAGGGGTGACAGGGCCATAACAGAACAGAGGGACAGGGGGGAGGGGTGACAGGGCCATGACAGAACAGAGGGGACAGTAGAGAGAGGGGTGACAGAACAGAGGGACAGGGGGGAGGGGTGACAGGGCCATGACAGAACAGAGGGACAGTAGAGAGGGGAGACAGGGCCATGACAGAACAGAGGGACAGTAGAGAGGGGAGACAGAGCAATGACAGAACAGAGGGGACAGGAGAGAGGGGAGACAGGGCCATGACAGAACAGAGGGGACAGGAGAGAGGGGTGACAGGGCCATGACAGAACAGAGGGGACAGCAGAGAGGGTGACAGGGCCATGAGAGAACAGTGTTAGGCGCCGGGGTCCGCTTGTCTGCGCGGCCCGGCGCCTAGCAACTAGAGACGCCGTGCGCGTACAGCCGCCGGCTCCCTAGCAACGCTAGACGCCGGGCGCGCTGAGCCGCACGGACCCTAGCAACGGGGACGCCACTGGCGGACCGCGTTCCCCGTTGCTAGGCTTTAGGAAATTAAGATATTCACCTGCTCTCTGGCCGTGCAGCAAGGCAGCTGCACGGCATTTATTCTAATCAGCCTTTAGCAGCTGATTGGAGGACTCCTTGTTAAATACACTCCCAGGGCTTCTCACAGACGCCGGTAATAGCTTCCTGCATGCTGCCTTTGTTTGCTGAGAGTCTGTTTCCAGTCCTGCTGTATCCGGTCATTCCAGTCCTCA
This sequence comes from Pseudophryne corroboree, assembly GCF_028390025.1. NCBI lineage: Eukaryota > Metazoa > Chordata > Amphibia > Anura > Myobatrachidae > Pseudophryne > Pseudophryne corroboree. The sequence goes on from NW_026970256.1 coordinate 220,278, forward strand.
GAAGTCCGGTATTCGGGAGTTGTCATCTCATCCCAAGAGGTCGTTTGGTTCCCTGGAGTCCTGACTGATCACCGTTTTATATCCAGTGGTGTTCGTGAGTTGCGGCTCTGCCGTGTGTTGCGGCTCAGCCGCTTTACCTTTTATATTTTGTGTTTGGAGCATTTGCGGAGGGTTCCGCTTCCACAAGTCCTCTCTGGTACTCGGCGGTGCCGGGTAGGAGAATTGGACAAGTGGATATTTTGGTTGTCCTTTTCCCTGGCGGTTTCTCCGCACATATTATAGTTTTGAGTTTGCTTAGCCCCTGGCCTGGTTGTTTAGTTAGAGGGCCTCTTGTTATCACCCTGTCTCGGGTTTCCCTTTGTCTCTCATTAAGACCGGGGGGCATCGAAGTTGGGCAGACATAATCCGCCCTTCAAACGCGGCTGCCAAGGGCTCAAGAAACCATAGTCTCGCAGGGGATTTCTGACAACACGGGTGAGACAACAGAGTTAGGGCGCCAGGGGCTATTTTCCTGTCCTGCTCCCTTCCCCAGCATTCCGTTCCAGTGCTCCGGTCCTTGCCATAAGATCTCCTCTGACCAGAGTGCTGGAATCATAACATTATTACCGGCCATACCCAAAACTTAAAATTAAACGGGGTTTAATTTTTTCTCATTCAGTTTTGTGAGAGTTTATCGGCCTCATGAATCCAACAGGTTTAGGGCCAAATCCTGGTCAGCTCTTAGTCAGCCAGATTCAAGAACTTACTCAGATGGTTCAGGATCTTTCTCTTCGGGTGAAGTCGCAGAAAGATCTTTTGCGAGCTTCCCCAAGGGTAGTCCCTGAACCAAAGATGCATTTGCCTGACCGTTTTTCTGGTGATAGAAAAGAGTTTTTTAATTTTAAAGAATCCTGTAAACTTTATTTTCGTTTAAGACCGACTTCCTCGGGTACTGAATCTCAGCGGGTCGGGATTATTATTTCTTTGCTCCAGGGGGATCCTCAGACCTGGGCATTTGGTTTAAGAGCAGAGGATCCGGCATTGTTGTCAGTTGACGCTTTTTTTGAGTCTTTAGGGCTCTTGTATGATGACCCTGATAGAGAGGCGTCCGCTGAAAGTCAGTTGCGCGCTCTCAGACAGGGTAGAAATCCTGCGGAGGTTTATTGTACGGAGTTTCGCCGTTGGTCGAACGACTGTGGCTGGAATGACCCAGCCCTGCGCAGTCAGTTTCGCCTCGGCTTATCAGAGTCTATAAAAGACAGTCTCTTTCAGTACCCCGCTCCTGAGACTCTCGATAAACTCATGGAGCTTTCTATTAAGATTGATCGTCGTCTCAGAGAGCGGAGGGCTGAAAAAGGAGCACCTGTAAGGTCAAGTCCGTGTGTATATTCCATTCCTGAAGACGTAGAGGAGCCCATGCAGATGGGTCTCTCCCGGCTGTCTCCTGAAGAAAGAGCCAGAAGGCAAAATTCTGGTCTTTGTCTGTACTGTGGGGGTAAGGGACATTTTGCTCGTAATTGTCCGAACAAGTCGGGAAACGCTTTGACCAGGTGAATTGTGAGGGGGTTCACCTAGGTCTGCAGCTTATCTCCTTGAATAACTCCCTTTTAGTCCCAGTTAAAGTTTCCTTTGGCAGCCTCAGTTCTTCGGTGTCGGCTTTTGTTGACAGTGGAGCTGCAGGAAACTTTATGGATTTAACTTGGGCTAAGGCCTTAGGCATTCCTCAGTTACCTCTGGGTAGGTGTGTCACCATGCATGGCTTAGATGGGAGTCCGCTGTCTAATGGGATTATTTCTCTCCATACACCCCCTGTACTACTTACAGTAGGAGCTCTACATTCCGAGAAAATCGAGTTCTTTCTTACACATTGCCCAGCAGTTCCAGTTGTTCTGGGTCACCCTTGGCTGGCCTTTCATAATCCCACCATTGATTGGCGGTCGGGGGAGATTTCACAATGGGGTACTTTTTGTGATAAGGAATGTATCACGTTTCCAGTCAGAGTAGCAGCTATCATTCCAGTACTCATTCCGGTGGAATACCAGGAGTTTGCTGATGTTTTCTCCAAAGGCAATGCGGACATTCTGCCTCCCCATCGGCCTTATGATTGTGCTATTGAGTTAATTCCTGGTGCCGCATTGCCAAAGGGAAGATTATATGCATTATCCGGGCCAGAAACTGCGGCTATGAATGATTATGTAAAGGAGAGCCTTGAGAAAGGATTTATTAGACCATCAAAATCTCCTTTAAGTGCAGGCTTCTTCTTTGTGGAGAAAAAGGATGGCTCGCTTAGACCTTGCATTGATTTTAGAGCCCTGAATAAGATCTCGGTTAAAAACACCTATCCTTTGCCATTGATTTCTGTACTCTTTGATCAGTTACGTTCTGCTGTGATTTTTTCTAAAATTGACCTTAGAGGAGCGTACAACCTCATCCGAATTAAATCTGGAGATGAGTGGAAGACGGCCTTCAGTACTCAGTCGGGTCACTACGAATACCTGGTGATGCCGTTCGGCCTGTCCAATGCTCCGGCAGTTTTTCAAGACCTCATTAACGATGTGCTCCGTGACTTCCTAGGGAAATTCGTGGTCGTTTACTTAGACGACATCCTGATTTTTTCTGAATCAATGGAACAACATGTTACCCAGGTGCGTCTGGTTCTTCAAAAGTTACGTGAGAATCATTTATATGCCAAGCTGGAGAAGTGTGAGTTTCATGTCACGGAAGTATCTTTTTTAGGGTACATAATTTCCCCTCAGGGATTTTCCATGGAACCAAAGAAACTCCAGGCCATCCTTAGTTGGGCGCAACCCACCAATTTAAAAGAAATTCAGCGCTGTTTAGGGTTTGCGAATTATTATAGGAGGTTCATTCATTCTTTTTCTGACCTGGTTGCTCCCATTGTAGCTCTGACAAAGAAAGGAGCGGATCCTACCAACTGGTCGCGTGAAGCTGAGTTGTCCTTCCGGGCCTTGAAACAAGCCTTTGTCTCGGCTCCAGTCCTCAGACATCCTAATCCGGAATTGCCCTTTGTGGTGGAGGTTGATGCCTCGGAGGTTGGAGTGGGGGCTATCCTTTCTCAAAAGGATCCGGAGTCTCTGGAGTTACATCCTTGTGCCTTTATGCCCAGGAAATTCTCCTCCGCTGAATCCAACTATGACGTTGGGAATCGGGAGTTACTGGCGGTAAAGTGGGCTGGAGGGAGCAAAACATACTGTTTCGGTATTGACTGACCATAAGAACCTGCAATACATTGAATCGGCTAAGCGGCTTAATGCCCGGCAGGCACGTTGGGCATTATTTTTTACGCGTTTCAAATTTATAATCACTTTCAGGCCTGGTTCCAAGAATACTAAGGCTGATGCCCTGTCACGTAGCTTTCTTCCGGTTCACAATAACAATCCTGTTACCCCCATACTTCCATCTTCGGTCATCTGGGCGGGCCTCACACAAGATTTATTTACCCAGTTAAAACAGCTTCAACACCAAGCTCCTAGAATTACTCCTGCTGGTCGTCTTTACGTCCCTGAGTTTTTGAGAGCTACTGTTTTAACGGAATTCCATGATAACAAAGTTTCAGGGCATCCAGGAGTCTCTAAGACATTGGAGTTAGTCTCTCGCTCAGTATGGTGGCCTGGTCTTTCTAAAGACGTCAAGGAATTTGTTTATTCATGTCAGGTTTGTGCACAGCATAAGGTTCCCCGTTCCTTGCCCATCGGGCAACTTATGCCCTTAAATGTTCCTCTCAGGCCGTGGTCTCATATTTCCATGGATTTTGTGGTTGACCTTCCCCTTTCAGCCGGATTCCGAGTCATATGGGTGGTAGTGGACCGTTTTAGTAAAATGGCTAATTTTATTGCTCTTCCCCGATTGCCTTCTGCCCAAGGGTTGGCAGTTTTGTTTCTCCGCCATGTATTCAGGCTTCATGGGTTGCCTACTGATATTGTTTCTGATCGGGGTCCACAATTCATCGCACAATTCTGGAAATGTTTTTGTGCCTCATTGAAGATGAAATTGTCGTTAACATCCGGTTACCACCCACAATCCAACGGGCAAACCGAACGAGTTAACCAATCATTGAAACAATATTTGCGCTTGTATTCAGCCAAACTCCAGAATGATTGGTCCGAGTTTCTTCCGTTGGCTGAATTTGCTTACAATAATTCTTGTCATTCCTCCACTAAAGAGTCTCCATTCTTTTCAGTTTTTGGCTTTCACCCCAGAGCTAATTCTTTTTTTCATCATTCCTCAGTCTCCTCGCTAACCTTAACCTCCCATCTCAGAGCCATTTGGAAAAAGGTGCACCTTGCTCTCAGAAAAGCGGCCTTTCGAGAGAAGAAATTTTCTGACAGGCTCCGACGTCCTTGCACTTTTAAGGTGGGAGATAGGGTGTGGTTGTCGACTCGCAACATCAGGCTTCGACAATCCTCGGCTAGACTGGGACCCAAATTTATTGGGCCATTTCTTATTATTAAAAGAGTCAACCCAGTTGCCTTTCGGTTACGTTTACCAAGATCTCTCAGGATTGGAAATACGTTTCATTGTTCCCTGTTGAAACAATACGTTTCTTCCAGTAGATTTCCTCGGAAGATCTCTCAGGGTAGATCTTCAGTGGATGTACAGGGACAACAGGAGTTCTTGGTAGAGAAGGTTCTCGATTCCAAATTGTCCCGGGGTCGGCTGTATTTTCTAGTTCACTGGAAAGGCTATGGTCCGGAGGAAAGGTCTTGGGTCCTGGATAAGGATCTTCATGCCCCGAGGCTCAAGAGGGCATTTTTTCGGGAATTTCTTCAGAAACCTGGCTTTAGGGGTTCCTTGACCCCTTCCTTAAGGGGGGGGTACTGTTAGGCGCCGGGGTCCGCTTGTCTGCGCGGCCCGGCGCCTAGCAACTAGAGACGCCGTGCGCGTACAGCCGCCGGCTCCCTAGCAACGCTAGACGCCGGGTGCGCTGAGCCGCACGGACCCTAGCAACGGGGACGCCACTGGCGGACCGCGTTTCCCGTTGCTAGGCTTTAGGAAATTAAGATATTCACCTGCTCTCTGGCCGTGCAGCAAGGCAGCTGCACGGCATTTATTCTAATCAGCCTTTAGCAGCTGATTGGAGGACTCCTTGTTAAATACACTCCCAGGGCTTCTCACAGACGCCGGTAATAGCTTCCTGCATGCTGCCTTTGTTTGCTGAGAGTCTGTTTCCAGTCCTGCTGTATCCGGTCATTCCAGTCCTCAGAAGTCCGGTATTCGGGAGTTGTTATCTCATCCCAAGAGGTCGTTTGGTTCCCTGGAGTCCTGACTGATCACCGTTTTATATCCAGTGGTGTTCGTGAGTTGCGGCTCTGCCGTGTGTTGCGTCTCAGCCGCTTTACCTTTTATATTTTGTGTTTGGAGCATTTGCGGAGGGTTCCGCTTCCACAAGTCCTCTCTGGTACTCGGTGGTGCCGGGTAGGAGAATTGTACAAGTGGATATTTTGGTTGTCCTTTTCCCTGGCGGTTTCTCCGCACATATTATAGTTTTGAGTTTGCTTAGCCCCTGGCCTGGTTGTTTAGTTAGAGGGCCTCTTGTTATTACCCTGTCTCGGGTTTCCCTTTGTCTCTCATTAAGACCGGGGGGCATCGAAGTTGGGCAGACATAATCCGCCCTTCAAACGCGGCTGCCAAGGGCTCAAGAAACCATAGTCTCGCAGGGGATTTCTGACAACACGGGTAAGACCACAGAGTTAGGGCGCCAGGGGCTATTTTCCTGTCCTGCTCCCTTCCCCAGCATTCCGTTCCAGTGCTCCGGTCCTTGCCATAAGATCTCCCCTGACCAGAGTGCTGGAATCATAACAAACAGAGGGACAGTAGAGAGGGGTGACAGGGCCATGACAGAACAGAGGGACAGTCGAGAGGGGAGACAGAGCAATGACAGAACAGAGGGACAGGAGAGAGGGGAGACAGAGCCATGACAGAACAGAGGGACAGTAGAGAGGGGAGACAGAGCCATGACAGAACAGAGAGACAGGAGAGAGGGGTGACAGGGCCATGACAGAACAGAGGGACAGCAGAGAGGGGAGACAGAGCCATGACAGAACAGAGAGACAGGAGAGAGGGGTGACAGGGCCATGACTGAACAGAGGGGACAGCAGAGAGGGGTGACAGGGCCATCACAGAACAGAGGGACAGTAGAGAGGGGAGACAGGGCCATGACAGAACAGAGGGGACAGGAGAGAGGGTGACAGGGCCATGACAGAACAGAGGGGACAGGAGAGAGGGGAGACAGGGCCATGACAGAACAGAGGGACAGGGGGGAGAGGTGACAGGGCCATGACAGAACAGAGGGACCGTAGAGAGGGGTGACAGGGCCATGACAGAACAGAGGGACAGGAGAGAGAGGTGACAGGGCCATGACAGAACAGAGGGACAGGAGAAAGAGGTGACAGGGCCATGACAGAACAGAGGGTACAGGAGAGAGGGGAGACAGGGCCATGACAGAACAGAGGGACAGGGGGGAGAGGTGACAGGGCCATGACAGAACAGAGGGACAGTAGAGAGGGGTGACAGGACCATGACAGAACAGAGGGACAGGAGAGAGAGGTGACAGGGCCATGACAGAACAGAGGGACAGGACAGAGGAGTGACAGGACCATGACAGAACAGAGGGACGGGAGAGAGGGGTGACAGGGCCATGACAGAACAGAGGGACAGGACAGAGAAGTGACAGGGCCATGACAGAACAGAGGGACAGGAGAGAGGGGAGACAGAGCCATGACTGAACAGAGGGGACAGCAGAGAGGGTGACAGGGCCATGACAGAACAGAGGGACAGGAGGGAGGGGAGACAGAGCCATGACAGAACAAAGGGACAGTAGAAAGAGGGGTGACAGGGCCATGACAGAACAGAGGGACAGGAGAGAGGGGAGACAGAGCCATGACAGAACAGAGAGACAGGAGAGAGGGGAGACAGGGCCATGACAGAACAGAGAGACAGGAGAGAGGGGAGACAGGGCCATGACTGAACAGAGGGGGCAGCAGAAAGGGGTGACAGGGCCATGACAGAACAGAGGGGACAGAAGAGAGAGGGTGACAGGGCCACGACAGAACAGAGGGACAGGAGAGCGGGGTGACAGGGCTGTGACACAGAGGGGACAGGAGAGAGGGGTGACAGGGCCATGACAGAACAGAGAGGACAGGAGAGAGGGGAGACAGGGCCATGACAGAACAGAGGGGACAGGAGAGAGGGGTGACAGAGCCATGACAGAACAGAGAGACAGGAGAGAGGGGTGACAGGGCCATGACAGAACAGAGGGACAGCAGAGAGGGGAGACAGAGCCATGACAGAACAGAGAGACAGGAGAGAGGGGTGACAGGGCCATGACTGAACAGAGGGGACAGCAGAGAGGGGTGACAGGGCCATCACAGAACAGAGGGACAGTAGAGAGGGGAGACAGGGCCATGACAGAACAGAGGGGACAGGAGAGAGGGTGACAGGGCCATGACAGAACAGAGGGGACAGGAGAGAGGGGAGACAGGGCCATGACAGAACAGAGGGACAGGGGGGAGAGGTGACAGGGCCATGACAGAACAGAGGGACAGTAGAGAGGGGTGACAGGGCCATGACAGAACAGAGGGACAGGAGAGAGAGGTGACAGGGCCATGACAGAACAGAGGGACAGGAGAAAGAGGTGACAGGGCCATGACAGAACAGAGGGGACAGGAGAGAGGGGAGACAGGGCCATGACAGAACAGAGGAACAGGGGGGAGAGGTGACAGGGCCATGACAGAACAGAGGGACAGTAGAGAGGGGTGACAGGGCCATGACAGAACAGAGGGACAGGAGAGAGAGGTGACAGGGCCATGACAGAACAGAGTGACAGCACAGAGGAGTGACAGGACCATGACAGAACAGAGGGACGGGAGAGAGGGGTGACAGGGCCATGACAGAACAGAGGGACAGGGGGGAGAGGTGACAGGGCCATGACAGAACAGAGGGACAGGAGAGAGGGGAGACAGAGCCATGACTGAACAGAGGGGACAGCAGAGAGGGTGACAGGGCCATGACAGAACAGAGGGACAGGAGGGAGGGGAGACAGAGCCATGACAGAACAAAGGGACAGTAGAGAGAGGGGTGACAGGGCCATGACAGAACAGAGGGACAGGAGAGAGGGGTGACAGGGCCATGACAGAACAGAGGGGACAGAAGAGAGAGGGGTGACAGGGCCATGACAGAACAGAGGGGACAGAAGAGAGAGGGTGACAGGGCCATGACAGAACAGAGAGGACAGTAGAGAGGGGAGACAGGGCCATGACAGAACAGAGGGGACAGGAGAAAGGGTGACAGGGCCATGACAGAACAGAGGGGACAGGAGAGAGGGGAGACAGGGCCATGACAGAACAGAGGAACAGGGAGGAGAGGTGACAGGGCCATGACAGAACAGAGGGACAGTAGAGAGGGGTGACAGGGCCATGACAGAAAAGAGGGGACAGGAAAGAGAGGTGACAGAGCCATGACAGAACAGAGGGGACAGAAGAGAGAGGGTGACAGGGCCATGACAGAACAGAGGGGACAGGAGAGAGGGGAGACAGGGCCATGACAGAACAGAGGAACAGGGGGGAGAGGTGACAGGGCCATGACAGAACAGAGGGACAGGAGAGAGGGGTGACAGGGCCATGACAGAACAGAGGGGACAGGAGAGAGGGGTAACAGGGCCATGACAGAACAGAGGGACGGGAGAGAGGGGTGACAGGGCCATGACAGAACAGAGGGACAGCAGAGAGGGGATACAGGGCCATGACAGAAAAGAGGGGACAGGAGAGAGGGGTGACAGGGCCATGACAGAACAGAGGGGACAGAAGAGAGAGGGTGACAGGGCCATGACAGAACAGAGGGGACAGGAGAGAGGGGAGACAGGGCCATGACAGAACAGAGGAACAGGGGGGAGAGGTGACAGGGCCATGACAGAACAGAGGGACAGGAGAGAGGGGTGACAGGGCCATGACAGAACAGAGGGGACAGGAGAGAGGGGAGACAGGGCCATGACAGAACAGAGGAACAGGGGGGGAGAGGTGACAGGGCCATGACAGAACAGAGGGACAGTAGAGAGGGGTGACAGGGCCATGACAGAAAAGAGGGGACAGGAGAGAGGGGTAACAGGGCCATGACAGAACAGAGGGGACAGAAGAGAGAGGGTGACAGGGCCACGACAGAACAGAGGGACAGGAGAGCGGGGTGACAGGGCTGTGACACAGAGGGGACAGGAGAGAGGGGTGACAGGGCCATGACAGAACAGAGAGGACAGGAGAGAGGGGAGACAGGGCCATGACAGAACAGAGGGGACAGGAGAGAGGGGTGACAGAGCCATGACAGAACAGAGGGACAGGGGGGAGGGGTGCCAGGGCCATGACAGAACAGAGGGACGGGAGAGAGGGGTGACAGGGCTGTGACAGAACAGAGGGGACAGGAGAGAGGGGAGACAGGGCCATGACAGAACAGAGGAACAGGGGGGAGAGGTGACAGGGCCATGACAGAACAGAGGGACAGTAGAGAGGGGTGACAGGGCCATGACAGAAAAGAGGGGACAGGAGAGAGGGGTGACAGGGCCATGACAGAACAGAGGGGACAGAAGAGAGAGGGTGACAGGGCCATGACAGAACAGAGGGACAGGAGAGCGGGGTGACAGGGCTGTGACACAGAGGGGACAGGAGAGAGGGGTGACAGGGCCATGACAGAACAGAGAGGACAGGAGAGAGGGGAGACAGGGCCATGACAGAACAGAGGGGACGGGAGAGAGGGGTGACAGTGCCATGACAGAACAGAGAGGACAGGGGTGCCAGGGCCATGACAGAACAGAGGGACGGGAGAGAGGGGTGACAGGGCTGTGACAGAACAGAGGGGACAGGAGAGAGGGGTGACAGGGCCATGACAGAACAGAGGGACAGGACAGAGGGGTGACAGAGCCATGACAGAACAGAGGGACGAGAGAGAGGGGTGACAGGGCCATGACAGAACAGAGGGGACAGGAGAGAGGGGTGACAGAGCAATGACAGAACAGAGGGGACAGGAGAGAGGGGTGACAGGGCCATGACAGAACAGAGGGACGGGAGGGAGGGGTGACAGGGCCATGATAGAACAGAGGGACGGGAGAGAAGGGTGACAGGGCCATGACAGAACAGAGGGTACAGGAGAGAGGGGTGACAGGGCCATGACAGAACAGAGGGACAGGAGAGAGGGGAGACAGGGCCATGATAGAACAGAGGGACCAGAGAGAGGGGTGACAGGGCCATGATAGAACAGAGGGACCAGAGAGAGGGGTGTGAAGGACAGGTCAGAGGTGTCTCACCCAGGACCTGACTCGGCTGCTTGGGGCTAGGCATTCTGAGCTGTCTGGCTGCACCTGTCCTGGGCTGACTCTCTCAGTCTGCATTGAGTACTGCGTAGTGCCCCCCGCCCAAACGCCGCATTTCCTCGCAGCACATGGCACTGTGGGCTAAGGCTGGGAGAGACGTCATCACGTCAAACACACACACACACACACACACACACCTCAGCGTCCCATGTGTCTGTGATGGGCGCTGTCAGAGAGCGCCACGGGGTCTGAACATGGACAGACAGCTTAAAACACACAAAGAAGGAGGAGACTTAGGACCCAGAAGCCGCCGTCAGAGACCCCTGTCAGCAGCAGAAGCAGTACGTGTCGGGGAGGAGGGGCTATTGGAGAAGGGGGCGGAGTTATACAGAGAGACTGCATACACTGCTGATCAGCTAGTACTATGCACCACTAGCTCTAAATGACTGTGACTGCCTGAAGGTGTGCCAGTAATAATGGCAGGCTGGCAGCCGCTACTAATCCAAGCGATGTGGGCAGCTAACGGCGGGCGTGGTGAGTGGCCCTGCGTGTGCTGCCTGGCGGTTCTGCGCCCACAGAGCATATGCACTGCCAGGCACCTCAGGCACACACCTAATTACCACCCAGCTTGTTTTTTACTATTCTGCCTGTTGTTCTACTGATCACAGAGTGTTAATTATATTATTATTAATTATTATTATTATCTTTTATTTATATGGCGCCATAAGGGTTTTCGCAGCGCCTAACAAAGTACATAAACAAATGAGCCAAACAGGAAAACAAGACTTACAGTACCAGACAGTGCAGGACAAATACATGGTATATATACATAGCTGCATCAGGTGGCAGAAACTGAGGGTTAGGTGCCATTGTAGGGAGTATGGAGTAGAAAATAGTCTAATAGAGGTAAATCACATGAGGGGAGAGGGCCCTGCTCGTGAGAGCTTACATTCTAAAGGAAATGGTAGACAGACAGAGGTGACACAGATGGGGTAGACAGTGAGCATGGTACAGAGGGTTAGGATGAGATTTGGCTGGGTTTGGGGATGAAGTGGGTCTTAAGAGCCTGTTTGACGTTTTGTAGAGAGGTGGAGAGTCTGAGGAGGAGATGTAGAGAATTCCAGAGGTAGGGAGCAGCACGTGAGAAATTTAAGAGGTAGAAGTAAGAGGAGGTAGTCAGGAGAGACGGCGTGCATTAGCAGAGCGAAGAAGACAGGTGGGAGTGTAAAGGGAGATAAGGTCAGAGATGTAAATGGGAGAAGAGTGGGTGAGGGCTTTGTAGGTGAGTATGGGAAACTTGAAATGGATTCTGAAGGGGAAGGGGAACCAGTGTAGGGCTTGTAGAAGAGAGGGGGTGGGCGTAGTATGTTTGATGAGCTGGGCTGCAGCATTGAGGATAGATTGGAGTGGAGAGAGGTAATTGTCAGGGAGGCCAGTCAGGAGGAGATTACAGTAGTTCAGTCAGGAGATGACCAGTGAGTGGATGAGGGTCTTCATAGCATCTAGTATGAGTTAGGGTCTGATCCTGGAAATATTTTGAGAAGGAAATGGCAGGACTGTGAGAGGTGCTGAATGTGTGGTTTGAAGGAGAGGGATTATGCCAAGACTTGGGAGCAGCAAAGGTATCCACTCAACCTTCTAACTTGACTACCCACCCATTTGGGTGATGATATTACCCCCCATTAGGGTGGTAAATCCAACTACCAGTCAACAAAGGGAGTGCATCACAACTAACCAATTGTACCTAGACTGGTGACTTGCCATTGTCTCCCACCTCAACATAACCAACACTCTAAGCACCAACAGAAGAAACTTAAAGGGAAGTGAGGTGGGAAGACTGGAATCAAAGAGTCCAAAGCAACTCCAGTTCAGTAACTAATAGTAATCCATAGATGCATACAATTGCTATTGTGGAAATATTTCAGATTTTAGGGCATATGGCGGCATAGATCTTGCATGTGAAAATTGTATAGAATTTTGCGAGGGCACAAAGCTTGTTTCATAACCCCCCCCCCCACACACACACACACACAAACTGGTTACCGCTATCAGCGTGTATGGCTCTTTTATCTTCTCCAGTAACCATAGTACGGGGCGCCACCTACTGGCTGTGAACACAATAGGAGCCGAAAGTTGGGGGCAGAATCTCTGCATGTTTTATACATTTAGCACTTTGTCTTCTCATGTGTCTTCTCGTTTTTTTCTCCTAGTTGTTCCGATCCTGACACAATGGGCAGAATCACAAGGAAGAACCTAATGTACGTGTCCATCTTACTGACTGCCTTCTTTATCCTGGGAATTTTGATTACTGACCCTTTGAACCCTCTGTTGGATCGCTGGAGACCTCCGTGTACCTGCTGTGATCGTAGACTGACCACTGATACTATTACACCACTGCGAGACAACCGGACATTTATCATAGCTCCATACTCTGACAATCGAATACACAATAACCGCGCAGTCCGTATCCTCAGCATTATTCACCATAAAGAGGTAAAGGATCTATACTGCTGGTTTTGTTGTACCGTAAACAGATCTGTGGAGGTTTCCCAGGCACAGATAGACATACACAGTGATCGGTTCGGCTTTCCCTACGGCACAACGGACCTGGTCTGTATGGAACCACCAGGCTGCTATGCCAAGTACCTATCTGTCCATACATCTCCTACAGGAAACATGACCCAATTACCCCTGTTCCAAATACAAAATCAGGACATGAGACCATTTTACGTCAACTTCACGGTCTGCATTTCCACCATGTTTGGGAATTACAGTAACGTCTTACAGTTCATACAGACCATGGAGATGTACCGGATACTGGGGGCTCAACGGGTCATGATCTACCTTAATAACTGCAGCTCACAGGTGGGAAAAGTCATTCAGTACTACATTGCAGAAGGTATTGTAGAGGTGATACCATGGCCAATTCAGCAGTACCTGAGACCGGCTCGAGCATGGCACTATTCTATGGATGCCAAGGATATTGGGTATTATGGTCAGGTGACAACACTCAATGACTGCATCTATCGGAACATGTACCGGAGTAAGTTTGTGTTACTTAATGATATTGATGAAATAATTCTGCCTTGTAACTACCAGACATGGGACAGCCTGATGGAAAGTCTCCAGGAACAGAACACGGGAGTTGGGGTTTTTCTCTTCGAAAATCACGTATTCCCTCAAACCGTCACCACTGATGGAAACTTCTCTAACATTTCATCTTGGAAGAGTTTTCCGGGGACCAATATTCTGCAGTATGTTCACCGTGAGCCAGACAGACCGGACTATTTCAATAACAGAAAAATGATTGTGGATCCTAGGATGGTCATTCAGACATCTGTACACTCTGTTCTAAAATGTATTGGGGGTTCTAAAAAAGTCTCTATGAAGACAGCCCTGCTTTACCACTGCACAAAGCCTCGTCAGAACTTACCTGACACATCTTTAATTGAAGATAAAACTATTTGGAGATATAATGCTTCCTTGATTAGAAATGTTAATAAGGTCCTAAACCAAGTAGACTTACAGTCATAAAACCCCAAAGAAATGGTCATTCTAGTCTATAACGTTACCATCATGCCCTCACCTCAGCCTTAGTTTACAATGGTCTCCTCCTTAACCATGGCACTCCGTAGCTATAGAAGGATATTTTTCTATTATCCAAAACGTGTTGAATGGAGGCCATGAAGGGGACTTAAAGGGACTTCTGCACCAGATGTTTAACCCATTCTTCTCCATACCATCTGTGGTGGTGCTGAGCTAACTGCCCGTGTTCTACAAATGCATTACAAACATGCCCACCGCACCACCAATAGAGGGTGAGAGGAAGAAAAGGGTTATACCCTCCCCCCATTACTTATATGGGTTGGGTATGCATGACCGGCGTTCAGGAGACCACCGGCCAGCATACCAACGCCGGGATCCCGGCAGCAGAATCCCGGTGGGGGGAGGCGGCCGCAATAAGCCCCTTGCGGGCCCCTCGCCACAGGTTCTATTCCCGCTCTATGGGTGTCCCTGTTAGTCATCATGCCGGCTGACGGAATTGTTCGGTCACGTGACTGCATCCCATTGTTTTAATATATTGTATTTTATTAAACCTGGTTAAATGTATAATCTGTATACCATTCCGCTGAATAACGGTGAGAGGTCATTATAATTACAGGTCTAAGAGGACATTTACCTTGGTGTTTCTTTCCTACTGTGGGGAAGGGGGCTGCTTTTCCTTGAGTTTATTTTGCACATTGGGACATTCTTTTCCCATTGGTTCCATGCTCCACTCTGCACTGCTTTCTGCAACATTGCTACTACTCGGGTGAGCGCTTCTGTCGCTGACTTACTCCACAGAAGATTCAATCTCTCCATCTCCAGTCTGCGCTATCTTTTTGCCATCTTCATTTCTCTCCATTTCCCTCCTTATCTTACTGTAACTAGGCTTTGGCATCTACTTTACATTCACAATTTAGTCCATCTGCTCAGCAAGTCTTCCCTGCAGTCTACCAACCTTATATTCCTACAACCGCTTCTCAGGAGTAGAACTCTGTGCCATTCTTTGCTACTATCCTCCTCACTGCATCTGTCCTCTCAGCCCTATGCCCATCCACCTTCTCCAGTCTCAGCCCCCTGATGCCACAATGCTAAACTTATCCCTCTTTCTTGGTGCCTTCCCCTAATCCTTGGAACATTCCCTGGTCTCCTCCATTCTTGTGAAACCCTACTTTGACCCCTCCACTTTCTCTAACTGCCTCTCTCCATCCCAATGCCTCACCTCTTTCCTTTCTACCCACTCCTCCATACACTCACTTCTATCAGCCTTTCAGTCTCTCCATTCCACTGATACTACGCTCACCAAGGTCAGAAATTACCAAATCTAAGGGTCATTCATATCCTCCTGTTCTCCAGTGCTGCATGTGACACCATAGTGGCCCAACTGGCTAAATGTAGTGTAGTGTAATGGCACTATGTAAATAAATGTTATAATATATAAATACATTAGACAACTATCTGTAGCAAATCCTCCATTCCATCGGACTCAGAGACCCAGACCTCCAATAGTTCACCAATGGCTCCTTCTCCGTCTCCACACCTGTCTCTACAACCCATCCCAAATCCAGATGGTGGTCCTCACAGTTCTTCCTCCACTTCCTTGACTAGCTTTCCCCTTCCATTACCTCCTATTCTGTTGTTTGTAATCCATCTCCTCTTGGTTGACCCAACATTTCCACCTACTTGACATCACTACCGGGCATATTTATCACAACCCATATTTTAAATGCGGATGTGATAAATATATTTCATATAAATTTACAATGTGAAATTATTTAGCTTCATGCAAATTTACTATAGATTGTGTAGTCACCGATTTCTTCCTTTGGCGTATGCGCAGCATGGTGACATCCGGGAGGCCCATGCGCCTTCCCGCTTGCGTTGGACTCAGGCGCTAGATGCACAGAAGTGGTGTTGTATCCAGCTGGCCTGGGTGTGAGTGACGTTTGTATAGACCCGGAACTTTCTATAGACGTATTTACTATGAATCCGGCTTTTACTCTCTTCCAGCTTTCTGTTCACGAGCCAGTTTATCTCTTTCCATAGAAATGATGATAAATAAATGTATGTGATATTTGCGGTGCACATGGTGATAACATTATGATTTGGCTTTTTATCTAAATAACATACGTGACAAGACATTTGCACTTATACTTAAGAACAAGATAGGATAATGGGTGCACGCTGCAAGTGACGGGTGCGCACAGTGGACAGTATGTACTCAGCACTTAGCATCAATCAGGGGTCAAGGGTTTTGTCCACACACAGTCCACCAAACAAGAATTCCTGATATACTGTACAATAATAATCATACGAATCATTGTAACTCCCTCCGCAGGGCATATGTCCCTCTAATCACTGCCATAAGTAAATCTTTCAAAGTGGCAACAAGGAATCCCTGTGTGGGTAGGTAGGTAGGTAGGTAGGCTTGTGACGCTAGATGAAGATGAACATCTGCGTCATCTGCTTTTCCTCTTCCAATACTCCCATTAAATTACCAAGGTCGGCTCTAACACGAGTACATAGAAGGTTCATACAGCTTGTCTGGAGATATAAACCCTGGTGCACATCATTGGTCACCCTGTGTGGAGATACTTCCAGCAATGGAAGAGGCTTTCATGACATCAGGTCGCTACTATCTTTTCAGTCATACGGGGTGCAGTTATTTGACCGGTGGTCTCACAATGCCCCCCCTTACTGTCCCGACAGTCGGCATGCCGACTAGCAGGGACTATTCCACGACACCCAGGGAGTGGGCAACCCGTGGTCTCATACTCACAACTGGAATACGCCTTTTGTTATTGTCAGAGGATGATGGAGGTAATAGGGCTTGTTATTGTTAGAGGATGATGGAGGTACTAGGGCTTGTTATTGTCAGAGGATGATGGAGGTACTAGTGCTTGTTATTGTCAGTGGATGATGGAGGTACTAGTGCTTGTTATTGTCAGTGGATGATGGAGGTACTAGTGCTTGTTACTGTCAGAGGATGATGAAGGTACTAGGGCTTGTTATTGTCAGAGGATGATGGAGCTACTAGTGCTTGTTATTGTCAGAGGATGATGAAGATACTAGTGCTTGTTATTGTCAGTGGATGATGGAGGTACTAGTGCTTGTTACTGTCAGAGGATGATGAAGGTACTAGTGCTTGTTATTGTCAGAGGATGATGAAGGTACTAGGGCTTGTTATTGTCAGAGGATGATGGAGCTACTAGTGCTTGTTATTGTCAGAGGATGATGAAGGTACTAGTGCTTGTTATTGTCAAAGGATGATGGAGGATCTAGTGCTTGTTATTGTCAGAGGATGATGGAGGTATTAGTGCTTGTTATTGTCAGAGGATGATGGAGGTATTAGTGCTTGTTATTGTCAGAGGATGATGGAGGTACTAGTGCTTGTTATTGTCAGAGGATGATGGAGGTACTAGTGCTTGTTATTGTCAGAGGATGATGGAGGTACTAGTGCTTGTTATTGTCAGAGGATGATGGAGGTACTCATGCTTGTTATTGTCAGAGGATGATGGAGGTACTAGTGCTTGTTATTGTCAGAGGATGATGAAGGTACTAGGGCTTGTTATTGTCAGAGGATGATGGAGGTACTAGTGCTTGTTATAGTCAGAGGATGATGGAGGTACTAGTGCTTGTTATTGTCAGAGGATGATGAAGGTACTAGTGCTTGTTATTGTCAGAGGATGATGGAAGTACTAGTGCTTGTTATTGTCAGAGAATGATGGAGGTACTAGTGCTTGTTATTGTCAGAGGATGATGAAGGTACTAGTGCTTGTTATTGTCAGAGGATGATGGAGGTACTCATGCTTGTTATTGTCAGAGGATGATGGAGGTACTAGTGCTTGTTATTGTCAGAGGATGATGGAGGTATTAGTGCTTGTTATTGTCAGATGATGATGGAGGTACTAGTGCTTGTTATTGTCAGAGGATGATGGAGGTATTAGTGCTTGTTATTGTCAGAGGATGATGGAGGTATTAGTGCTTGTTATTGTCAGAGGATGATGGAGGTACTAGTGCTTGTTATTGTCAGAGGATGATGGAGGTATTAGTGCTTATTATTGTCAGAGGATGATAGAGGTATTAGTGCTTATTATTGTCAGAGGATGATGAAGGTACTAGTGCTTGTTATTGTCAGAGGATGATGGAGGTACTCATGCTTGTTATTGTCAGAGGATGATGGAAGTACTAGTGCTTGTTATTGTCAGAGGATGATAGAGGAACTAGTGCTTGTTATTGTCAGAGGATGATGGAGGTACTAGTGATTGTTATTGTCAGAGGATGGTGGAGGTACTAGTGCTTGTTATTGTCAGAGGAGGATGAAGGTACGAGTGCTTGTTATTGTCAGAGGATGATGGAGGTAATAGAGCTGGTTATTGTCAGAGGATGATAGAGGTACTAGTGCTTGATATTGTCAGAGGATGATGGAGGTACTAGTGCTGATTACTGTCAGAGGATGATGGAGGTACTAGTGATTGTTATTGTCAGAGGATGATGGAGGTACTAGTGCTGATTATTGTCAGAGGATGAAGGAGGTACTAGTGCTTGTTATTGTCAGAGGATGATGGAATTACTAGTGCTTGTTATTGTCAGAGGATGATGAAGGTACTAGTGCTTGCTATTGTCAGAGGATGATCTATAGATTGTAAGCTTGCGAGCAGGGCCTTCCTAACTCTATGTCTGTCTGTTTTTACCCAGTTTTGTTCTATTACTGTTGTTCTAATTGTAAAGCGCAACGGAATATGCTGCGCTATATAAGAAACTGTTAATAATAATAATAATAATGATGGAGGTACTAGTGCTTGTTATTTACTAGTGCTTGTTATTGTCAGAGGATGATTAAGGTACTAATGCTTGTTATTGTCAGTGGATGATGGAGGTACTAGTGCTTGTTATTGTCAGATGATGATGAAGGTACTAGTGCTTGTTATTGTCAGAGTATGATGGAGGGTACTAGTGCTTGTTATTGTCAGAGGATGATGGAGGTACTAGTGCTTGTTACTGTCAGAGGATGATAGAGGTACTAGTGCTTGTTATTGTCAGAGGAAAAGGAGGTAATAGTGCTAGTTATTGTCAGAGGATGATGGAGGTACTAGTGCTTGTTATTGTCAGAGGATGATGGAGGTACTAGTGCTTGTAATTGTCAGAGGATGATGAAGGTACTCAGGCTTGTTATTGTCAGGATGGTGGAGGTACTAGTGCTTGTTATTGTCAGAGGATGAAGGAGGGTACTAGTGCTTCTTATTGTCAGAGGATGATGGAGGTACTAGTGCTTGTTAGTGTCAGGATGATGGAGGTACTAGTGCTTGTTATTGTCAGGATGGAGGAGGTACTAGTGCTTGTTATTGTCAGGATAATGGAGGTACTAGTGATTGTTATTGTCAGAGGATGATGAAGGTACTAGTGCTGGTTATTATCAGAGGATGATGGAGGTACTAGTGCTTGTTACTGCGAGAGGATGATGGAGGTACTAGTGCCTGTTATTGTCAGAGGATGATGGAGGTACTAGTGCTTGTTATTGTCAGAGGATGATGAAGGTACTAGTGCTTGTTATTGTCAGAGGATGATGGAGGTACTAGTGCTTGTTATTGTCAGAGGATGATGGAATTACTAGTGCTTGTTATTGTCAGAGGATGATGAAGGTACTAGTGCTTGTTATTGTCAGAGGATGATGAAGGTACTAGTGCTTATTATTGTCAGAGGATGATGGAGGTACTAGTGCTTGTTATTGTCAGAGGATGATGAAGGTACTAGTGTTTGTTATTGTCTAAGGATGATGGAGGTACTAGTGCTTGTTGTTGTCAGAGGATGATGGAGGTACTAGTGCTTGTTATTGCCCGAGGATGATGGAGGTACTAGTGCTGAGTATTGTCAGAGGATAATGGGGGTACTAGTGCTTGTTACTGTCAGAGGATGATGGTGGTACTAGTGCTTGTTATTGTCAGAGGATGATGAAGGTACTAGTGCTTGTTATTGTCAGAGGATGATGGAGGTACTAGTGCTTGTTATTGTCAGAGGATGATGAAGGTACTAGTGCTTTTTATTGTCAGAGGATAATGGAGGTACTAGAGCTTGTTATTGTCAAAAAATGATGGAGGTACTAGTGCTTGTTATTGTCAGAGGATGATGGAGGTACTAGTGCTGGTTATTGTCAGAGGATAATGGAGGTACTAGTGCTTGTTATTGTCAAAGGATGATGGAGGTACTAGTGCTTGTTATTGTCAGAGGATGATGGAGGTACTAGTGCTTGTCATTGTCAGAGGATGATGGAGGTATTATTGCTTTTTATTGTCAGAGGATGATGAAGGTACTAGTGCTTGTTATTGTCAGTGGTTGATGGAGGTACTAGTGCTTGTTATTGTCAGTGGATGATGGAGGTACTAGTGCTTGTTATTGTCAGATGATGATGAAGGTACTAATGCTTGTTATTGTCAGAGGATGATGGAGGTACTAGTGCTTGTTATTGTCAGATGATGATGAAGGTACTAGTGCTTGTTATTGTCAGAGGATGATGGAGGGTACTAGTGCTTGTTATTGTCAGAGGATGATGGAGGTACTAGTGCTTGTTACTGTCAGAGGATGATGGAGGTACTAGTGCTTGTTATTGTCAGAGGATGATGAAGGTACTAGTGCTTGTTATTGTCAGAGGATGATGGAGGTACTAGTGCTTGTTATTGTCAGAGGATGATGAAGGTACTAGTGCTTGTTATTGTCAGAGAATAATGGAGGTACTAGAACTTGTTATTGTCAAAAAATGATGGAGGTACTAGTGCTTGTTATTGTCAGAGGATGATGGAGGTACTAGTGCTGGTTATTGTCAGAGGATAATGGAGGTACTAGTGCTCGTTATTGTCAAAGTATGATGGAGGTACTAGTGCTTGTTATTGTCAGAGGATGATGAAGGTACTATTGCTTGTTATTGTCAGAGGATGATGGAGGTACTAGTGCGTGTTATTTTCAGAGGATGATGGAGGTACTAGTGCTTGTTATTGTCAGTGGATGGTGGAGGTACTAGTGCTTGTCATTGTCAGAGGATGATGGAGGTACTAGTGCTTGTTATTGTCAGTGGATGATGGAGGTACTAGTGATTGTTACTGTCAGATGATGATGGAGGTACTAGTGCTTGTTATTGTCAGGGGATGATGGAGGTACTAGTGCTGAGTATTATCAGAGGATGATGGAGGTACTAGTGCTTGTTGTTGTCAGAGGATGATGGAGGTACTAGTGCTTGTTATTGCCCGAGGATGATGGAGGTACTAGTGCTGAGTATTGTCAGAGGATGATGGAGGTACTAGTGCTTGTTATTGTCAGAGGATGATGGAGGTACTAGTGCTTGTTATTGTCAGAGGATGATGGTGGTACTAGTGCTTGTTATTGTCAGATGATGATGAAGGTACTAGTGCTTGTTATTGTCAGAGGATGATGGAGGGTACTAGTGCTTGTTATTGTCAGAGGATGATGGAGGTACTAGTGCTGAGTATTGTCAGAGGATGATGGAGGGTACTAGTGCTTGTTATTGTAAGAGGATGATGGAGGTACTAGTGCTTGTTACTGTCAGAGGATGATGGAGGTACTAGTGCTTGTTATTGTCAGAGGATGATGAAGGTACTAGTGCTTGTTATTGTCAGAGGATGATGGAGGTACTAGTGCTTGTTATTGTCAGAGGATAATGGAGGTACTAGAGCTTGTTATTGTAACAAAAATGATGGAGGTACTAGTGCTTGTTATTGTCAGAGGATGATGGAGGTACTAGTGCTGGTTATTGTCAGAGGATAATGGAGGTACTAGTGCTTCTTATTGTCAAAGAATGATGGAGGTACTAGTGCTTGTTATTGTCAGAGGATGATGGAGGTACTAGTGCTTGTTATTGTCAGAGGATGATGGAGGTATTAGTGCTTTTTATTGTCAGAGGATGATGAAGGTACTAGTGCTTGTTATTGTCAGTGGTTGATGGAGGTACTAGTGCTTGTTATTGTCAGTGGATGATGGAGGTACTAGTGCTTGTTATTGTCAGATGATGATGAAGGTACTAGTGCTTGTTATTGTCAGAGGATGATGGAGGGTACTAGTGCTTGTTATTGTCAGAGGATGATGGAGGTACTAGTGCTTGTTACTGTCAGAGGATGATGGAGGTACTAGTGCTTGTTATTGTCAGAGGATGATGAAGGTACTAGTGCTTGTTATTGTCAGAGGATGATGGAGGTACTAGTGCTTGTTATTGTCAGAGGATGATGAAGGTACTAGTGCTTGTTATTGTCAGAGGATAATGGAGGTACTAGAGCTTGTTATTGTCAAAAAATGATGGAGGTACTAGTGCTTGTTATTGTCAGAGGATGATGGAGGTACTAGTGCTGGTTATTGTCAGAGGATAATGGAGGTACTAGTGCTCGTTATTGTCAAAGGATGATGGAGGTACTAGTGCTTGTTATTGTCAGAGGATGATGGAGGTACTAGTGCTGGTTATTGTCAGAGGATAATGGAGGTACTAGTGCTCGTTATTGTCAAAAAATGATGGAGGTACTAGTGCTTGTTATTGTCAGAGGATGATGGAGGTACTAGTGCTGGTTATTGTCAGAGGATAATGGAGGTACTAGTGCTCGTTATTGTCAAAGGATGATGGAGGTACTAGTGCTTGTTATTGTCAAAGGATGATGGAGGTACTAGTGCTTGTTATTGTCAGAGGATGATGGAGGTACTAGTGCTTGTTATTGTCAGTGGATGATGGAGATACTAGTGCTTGTTATTGTCAGAGGATGATGGAGGTACTAGTGCTTGTTATTGTCAGTGGATGATGGAGGTACTAGTGCATGTTACTGTCAGATGATGATGGAGGTACTAGTGCTTGTTATTGTCAGGGGATGATGGAGGTACTAGTGCTGGTTTTTGTCAGTGGATGATGGAGGTACTAGTGCTTGTTATTGTCAGAGGATGATGGAGGTACTAGTGCTTGTTATTGTCAGTGGATGATGGAGGTACTAGTGCATGTTACTGTCAGATGATGATGAATGTTCTAGTGCTTGTTATTGTCAGAGGATGATGGAGGTACTCATGCTTGTTATTGTCAGAGGATGATGGAGGTACTAGTGCTGGTTATTGTCAGAGGATGATGGAGGTACTAGTGCTTGTTATTGTCAGGGGATGATGCAGGTACTAGTGCTTGTTATTGTCAGAGGATGATGGAGGTACTAGTGCTTGTTATTGTCAGAGGATGATGGAGGTACTAGTGCTTGTTATTGTCAGAGGTTGATGATGGAGGTACTAGTGCTTGTTATTGTCAGTGGATGATGGAGGTACTAGTGCTTGTTACTGTCAGATGATGATGATGGAGGTACTAGTGCATGTTACTGTCAGATGATGATGGAGGTACTAGTGCTTGTTATTGTCAGAGGATGATGGAGGTACTAGTGCATGTTACTGTCAGATGATGATGGAGATACTAGTGCTTGTTATTGTCAGGGGATGATGGAGGTACTAGTGCATGTTACTGTCAGATGATGATGCAGGTACTAGTGCATGTTACAGTCAGATGATGATGATGGAGGTACTAGTGCTTGTTATTGTCAGAGGATGATGGAGGTACTAGTGCTGGTTATTGTCAGAGGATGATGGAGGTACTAGTGCTTGTTATTGTCAGAGGATGATGGAGGTACTAGTGCTTGTTATTGTCAGAGGATGATGAAGGTACTAGTGCTTGTTATTGTCAGAGGATGATGGAGGTACTAGTGCTTGTTATTGTCAGAGGATGATGATGGAGGTACTAGTGCTTGTTATTGTCAGTGGATGATGGAGGTACTAGTGCTTGTTACTGTCAGATGATGATGATGGAGGTACTAGTGCATGTTACTGTCAGATGATGATGGAGGTACTAGTGCTTGTTATTGTCAGGGGATGATGGAGGTACTAGTGCATGTTACTGTCAGATGATGATGGAGGTACTAGTGCTTGTTATTGTCAGGGGATGATGGAGGTACTAGTTCTTGAAGGCTTTGAAGATGAGTAAGAGGCGCTGGGACAGGGAGCCAGTGGAGTGATTGGCAGAGGGGGCAGCACATGTGGAGAAGGCAGCAATGTTAAGCTTAGACTGAAGTGGGGCAAGAAAGATAAAAATTGGTAGGGGGGTCATAGGCACACATGAGGAGGTGGGTTAGAGAAACACATGGAGAGGTGTGTCAGAGGCACACATAGGGAGGTGGGTCAGAGACACACATGAGGAGGTGGGTCAGAGACACACATGGGTATGTGAGTCAGAGACACACATGGGGAGGGGGGTCAGAGACACACATGAGGAGGTGGGTCAGAGACACATATGGGGAGGTGGGTCAGAGACACACATGAGGAGGTGGGTCAGAGACACACATGAGGAGGGGGGTTTGAGGCACACATGGGGAGGTGGGTCAGAGACACACATGGAGAGGTGTGTCAGAGGCACACATAGGGAGGTGGGTCAGAGACACACAGGAGGAGGTGGGTCAGAGACACACATGGGGAGGGGGTCAGAGGCACACATAGGGAGGTGGGTCAGAGACACACATGGGAAGGTGTGTCAGAGGCACACATAGGGAGTTTTGTCAGAGACACACAGGAGGAGGTGGGTCAGAGACACACATGGGGAGGGGGATCAGACACACATAGGGAGGTGGGTCAGAGACACACATGAGGAGGTGGGTCAGAGGCACACATGAGGAGGTGGGTCAGAGAAACACATGGGGAGGGGGGTCAGAGAAACACATGGGGAGGGGGGTCAGAGACACACATAGGGAGGTGGGTCAGAGACACACATGAGGAGGTGGGTCATAGACACACATGGGGAGGGGGGTCAGAGACACACATGGGGAGGGGGTCATAGACACACATGAGGAGGTGGGTCAGAGACACACATGGGGAGGGGGGTCAGAGGCACACATGGGGAGGGGGGTCAGAGGCACACATGAGGAGGTGGGTCAGAGACACACATAGGGAGGGGGGTCAGAGGCACACATGGGGAGGGAGGTCAGAGGCACACATGGGGAGGGAGGTCAGAGGCACACATGGGGAGGGGGGTCAGAGACACACATAGGGAGGGGGGTCAGAGACACACATGGGGAGGGGGGTCAGAGGAACCCATGGGGAGGGGGGTCAGAGGTACACATGGGGAGGGGGGTCAGAGGCACACATGGGGCGGTGGGTCAGGTGCACACATGGAGAGGGGGGTCAGAGACACACATAGGGAGGGGGGTCAGAGGCACACATGGGGAGGGGGGTCAGAGGCACACATGGGGAGGGGGGTCAGAGGCACACATGGGGCGGTGGGTCGGAGGCACACATGGCGCGGTGGGTCAGAGGCACACTTGGGGAGGGGGGTCAGAGACACACATAGGGAGGGGGGTCAGAGGCACACATGGGGAGGGGGGTCAGAGGCACACATGGGGAGGGGGGTCAGAGACACACATGGAGAGGGGGGTCAGGGGCACACATGGGGCGGTGAGTCAGGGGCACACATGGGGAGGGGGGTCAGGGGCACACATGGGGAGGGGGGTTAGGGGCACACATGGGGTGGTGGGTCAGGGGCACACATGGGGCGGTGGGTCAGGGGCACACATGGGGAGGGGGGTCAGAGACACACATGGGGAGGGGGGTCAGGAGCACACATGGGGCGGTGGGTCAGGGGCACACATGGGGAGGGGGGTCAGAGACACACATAGGGAGGGGGGTCAGAGACACACATGGGGAGGGGGGTCAGAGGCACACATGGGGAGGGGGTTCAGAGGCACACATGGGGCGGTGGGTCAGAGACACACATGGGGAGGGGGGTCAGAGACACACATGGGGAGGTGGGTCAGAGGCACACATGGGGAGGGGGGTCAGGGGCACTCATGGGGAGGGGGGTCAGAGACACACATGGGGAGGGGGGTCAGAGGCACACATGGGGAGGGGGGTCAGAGGCACACATGGGGCGGTGGGTCAGGTGCACACATGGGGCGGTGGGTCAGAGACACACATAGGGAGGGGGGTCAGAGGCACACATGGGGAGGGGGGTCAGAGGCACACATGAGGAGGGGGGTCAGAGGCACACATGGGAAGGGAGGTCAGAGGCACACATGGGGCGGTGGGTCAGAGGCACACATGGCGCGGTCGGTCAGAGGCACACATGGGGAGGGGGGTCAGAGACACACATAGGGAGGGGGGTCAGAGGCACACATGGGGAGGGGGGTCAGAGGCACACATGGGGAGGGTGGTCAGAGGCACACACGGGGAGGGGGGTCAGAGGCACACATGGGGCGGTGAGTCAGGGGCACACATTGGGAGGGGGTCAGGGGCACACATGGGGAGGGGGGTCAGGGGCACACATGGGGAGGTAGGTCAGGGGCACACATAGGGAGGGGGGTCAGAGGCACACATGGGGTGGTAGGTCAGGGGCACACATGGGGCGGTTGGTCAGGGGCACACATGGGAAGGGGGGTCAGAGACACACATGGGGAGGGGGGTCAGGGGCACACATGGGGCGGTGGGTCAGGGGCACACATGGGGAGGGGGGTCAGAGACACACATGGGGAGGGGGGTCAGAGACACACATGGGGAGGGGGGTCAGAGACACACATGGGGAGGGGGGTCAGAGGCACACATGGGGTGGTGGGTCAGAGGCACACATGGGGAGGGGGGTCAGAGGCACTCATGGGGCAGTGGGTCAGGGGCACACATGGGAAGGTGTGTCAGAGGCACACATAGGGAGGGGGGGTCAGAGGCACAAATGGGGAGGTGGGTCAGAGACACACATGGGGAGGGGGGTCAGGGACACACATAGGGAGGGGGGTCAGAGACACACATGGGAAGGTGTGTCAGGGGCACACATTGGGAGGGGGGTCAGAGACACACATGGGGAGGGGGGTCAGAGACACACATGGGGAGGGGGGTCAGAGGCACACATGGGGAGGGGGGGTCAGAGACACACATGAGGAGGGGGGTCAGAGACACACATGGGAAGGTGTGTCAGAGGCACCCATGGGAAGGTGTGTCAGAGACACACATGGGGAGGTGGGTCAGAGGCACACATGGGGAGGGGGGTCAGAGGCACACATGGGGAGGGGGGTCAGAGGCACACATAGGGAGGTGGGTCAGAGACACACATGTGAAGGTGTGTCAGAGGCACACATAGGGAGGTGGGTCAGAGACACACATGAGGAGGTGGGTCAGAGACACACATGGGGAGGGGGGTCAGAGACACACATGGGGAGGTGGGTCAGAGGCACACATGGGGAGGGGGGTCAGAGGCACACATAGGGAGGTGGGTCAGAGACACACATGTGAAGATGTGTCAGAGGCACACATAGGGAGGTGGGTCAGAGACACACATGAGGAGGTGGGTCAGGGGCACACATGGGGAGGGGGGGTCAGAGACACACATGAGGAGGTGGGTCAGAGGCACACATGAGGAGGTGGGTCAGGGGCACACATGGGGAGGGGGGTCAGAGACACACATGGGAAGGTGTGTCAGGGGCACACATGGGGCGGGGGGTCAGAGACACACATGGGGAGATGGGTCAGAGACACACATAGGGAGGGGGGTCAGGGGCACACATGGGGAGTTGGGTCAGAGACACACATGGGGAGGGGGGTCAGGGGCACACATGGGAGGGGGGTCAGAGACACACATGGGAAGGTGTGTCAGGGGCACACATGGGGAGGGGGGTCAGAGCCACACATGGGGAGGGGGGTCAGAGACACACATGGGAAGGTGTGTCAGGGGCACACATGGGGAGGGGGGTCAGAGACACACATGGGGAGGTGGGTCAGAGGCACACATGGGGAGGGGGGTCAGAGGCACACATGGGAAGGTGTGTCAGAGGCACACATGGGAAGGTGTGTCAGAGGCACACATGGGGCAGTGGGTCAGGGGCACACATGGGGAGGTGGGTCAGAGGCACAGATGGGGAGGGGGGTCAGGGGCACACATGGGGAGGGGGGTCAGAGACACACATGGGGAGGTGGGTCAGAGGCACACATGGGGAGGGGGGTCAGAGGCACACATAGGGAGGTGGGTCAGAGACACACATGTGAAGGTGTGTCAGAGGCACACATAGGGAGGTGGGTCAGAGACACACATGAGGAGGTGGGTCAGGGGCACACATGGGGAGGGGGGTCAGAGACACACATGGGGAGGGGGGTCAGAGACACACATAGGGAGGGGGGTCAGAGACACACATGGGGAGGGGGGTCAGAGGAACCCATGGGGAGGGGGGTCAGAGGTACACATGGGGAGGGGGGTCAGAGGCACACATGGGGCGGTGGGTCAGGTGCACACATGGAGAGGGGGTCAGAGACGCACATAGGGAGGGGGGTCAGAGGCACACATGGGGAGGGGGGTCAGAGGCACACATGGGGAGGGGGGTCAGAGGCACACATGGGGCGGTGGGTCGGAGGCACACATGGCGCGGTGGGTCAGAGGCACACATGGGGAGGGGGGTCAGAGACACACATAGGGAGGGGGGTCAGAGGCACACATGGGGAGGGGGGTCAGAGGCACACATGGGGAGGGGGGTCAGAGACACACATGGAGAGGGGGGTCAGGGGCACACATGGGGCGGTGAGTCAGGGGCACACATGGGGAGGGGGGTCAGGGGCACACATGGGGAGGGGGGTCAGGGGCACACATGGGGTGGTGGGTCAGGGGCACACATGGGGCGGTGGGTCAGGGGCACACATGGGGAGGGGGGTCAGAGACACACATGGGGAGGGGGGTCAGGAGCACACATGGGGCGGTGGGTCAGGGGCACACATGGGGAGGGGGGTCAGAGACACACATGGGGAGGGGGGTCAGAGACACACATGGGGAGGGGGGTCAGAGGCACACATGGGGAGGGGGTTCAGAGGCACACATGGGGCGGTGGGTCAGAGGCACACATGGGGAGGGGGGTCAGAGGCACACATGGGAAGGTGTGTCAGAGGCACACATAGGGAGGTGGTTCAGAGGCACACATGGGGAGGGGGGTCAGAGGCACAAATGGGGAGGTGGGTCAGAGACACACATGGGGAGGGGGGTCAGGGGCACACATGGGGAGGGGGGTCAGAGACACACATGGGAAGGTGTGTCAGGGGCACACATGGGGAGGGGGGTCAGAGACACACATGGGGAGGGGGGTCAGAGACACACATGGGGAGGGGGGTCAGAGACACACATGGGGAGGGGGGTCAGAGACACACATGGGAAGGTGTGTCAGAGGCACCCATGGGAAGGTGTGTCAGAGACACACATGGGGAGGTGGGTCAGAGGCACACATGG
The DNA here is from genome assembly GCF_028390025.1 of Pseudophryne corroboree. NCBI lineage: Eukaryota > Metazoa > Chordata > Amphibia > Anura > Myobatrachidae > Pseudophryne > Pseudophryne corroboree. The sequence continues at coordinate 249,371 of NW_026970256.1, forward strand.
GGAGGGGGGTCAGAGGCACACATAGGGAGGTGTGTCAGAGACACACATGGGAAGGTGTGTCAGAGGCACAGATAGGGAGGTGGGTCAGAGACACACATGAGGAGGTGGGTCAGGGACACACATGGGGAGGGGGGTCAGAGACACACATGGGGAGGTGGGTCAGAGGCAGACATGGGGAGGGGGGTCAGAGGCACACATAGGGAGGTGGGTCAGAGACACACATGGGAAGGTGTGTCAGAGGCACACATAGGGAGGTGGGTCAGAGACACACATGAGGAGGTGGGTCAGGGGCACACATGGGGAGGGGGGTCAGAGACACACATGAGGAGGTGGGTCAGAGACACACATGAGGAGGTAGGTCAGAGACACACATGGGGAGGGGGGTCAGGGGCACACATGGGGAGGGGGGTCAGAGACACACATGGGAAGGTGTGTCAGGGGCACACATGTGGAGGGGGGTCAGAGACACACATGGGGAGGGGGGTCAGAGACACACATGGGGAGTGGGTTCAGGAGCACACATGGGGAGTTGGGTCAGAGACACACATGGGGAGGGGGGTCAGGGGCACACATGGGAGGGGGGACAGAGACACACATGGGGAGGGGGGTCAGAGGCACACATGGGGAGGGGGGTCAGAGACACACATGGGGAGGGGGGTCAGAGACACACATGGGAAGGTGTGTCAGGGGCACACATGGGGAGGGGGGTCAGAGACACACATGGGGAGGGGGGTCAGGGGCACACATGGGAGGGGGGTCAGAGGCACACATGGGGAGGGGGGTCAGAGGCACACATGGGGAGGGGGGTCAGAGACACACATGGGGAGGGGGGTCAGAGACACACATGGGAAGGTGTGTCAGGGGCACACATGGGGAGGGGGGTCAGAGACACACATGGGGAGGGGGGTCAGAGACACACATGGGGAGGGGGGTCAGAGACACACATGGGGAGGTGGGTCAGAGGTACACATGGGGAGGGGGGTCAGGGGCACACATGGGTAGGGGGGTCAGAGGCACACATGGGGCGGTGGGTCAGGTGCACACATGGGGAGGGGGGTCAGAGACACACATGGGGAGTTGGGTCAGAGACACACATGGGGAGGGGGGTCAGGGGCACACATGGGAGGGGGGTCAGAGACACACATGGGAAGGTGTGTCAGGGGCACACATGGGGAGGGGGGTCAGAGACACACATGGGGAGGGGGGTCAGAGACACACATGGGGAGGGGGTCAGGGGCACACATGGGGAGTTGGGTCAGAGACACACATGGGGAGGGGGGTCAGAGACACACATGGGGAGGGGGGTCAGAGACACACATGGGAAGGTGTGTCAGGGGCACACATGGGGAGGGGGGTCAGAGACACACATGGGGAGGGGGGTCAGAGACACACATGGGGAGGGGGGTCAGAGACACACATGGGGAGGTGGGTCAGAGGCACACATGGGGAGGGGGGTCAGGGGCACTCATGGGGAGGGGGGTCAGAGACACACATGGGGAGGGGGGTCAGAGGCACACATGGGGAGGGGGGTCAGAGGCACACATGGGGCGGTGGGTCAGAGGCACACGTGGCGCGGTCGGTCAGAGGCACACATGGGGAGGGGGGTCAGAGACACACATAGGGAGTTGGGTCAGAGACACACATGGGGAGGGGGGTCAGGGGCACACATGGGAGGGGGGTCAGAGACACACATGGGAAGGTGTGTCAGGGGCACACATGGGGAGGGGGGGTCAGAGACACACATGGGGAGGGGGGTCAGAGACACACATGGGGAGGGGGGTCAGGGGCACACATGGGGAGTTGGGTCAGAGACACACATGGGGAGGGGGGTCAGAGACACACATGGGGAGGGGGGTCAGAGACACACATGGGAAGGTGTGTCAGGGGCACACATGGGGAGGGGGGTCAGAGACACACATGGGGAGGGGGGTCAGAGACACACATGGGGAGGGGGGTCAGAGACACACATGGGGAGGTGGGTCAGAGGCACACATGGGGAGGGGGGTCAGGGGCACTCATGGGGAGGGGGGTCAGAGACACACATGGGGAGGGGGGTCAGAGGCACACATGGGGAGGGGGGTCAGAGGCACACATGGGGCGGTGGGTCAGGTGCACACATGGGGAGGGGGGTCAGAGACACACATAGGGAGGGGGGTCAGAGGCACACATGGGGAGGGGGGTCAGAGGCACACATGAGGAGGGGGGTCAGAGGCACACATGGGAAGGGAGGTCAGAGGCACACATGGGGCGGTGGGTCAGAGGCACACATGGCGCGGTCGGTCAGAGGCACACATGGGGAGGGGGGTCAGAGACACACATAGGGAGGGGGGTCAGAGGCACACATGGGGAGGGGGGTCAGAGGCACACATGGGAAGGGTGGTTAGAGGCACACATGGGGCGGTGAGTCAGGGGCACACATTGGGAGGGGGGTCAGGGGCACACATAGGGAGGGGGGTCAGAGGCACACATGGGGAGGGGGGTCAGAGGCACACATGGGAAGGGTGGTTAGAGGCACACATGGGGCGGTGAGTCAGGGGCACACATTGGGAGGGGGGTCAGAGGCACACATGGGGCGGTGAGTCAGGGGCACACATTGGGAGGGGGGGTCAGGGGCACACATGGGGAGGGGGGTCAGGGGCACACATGGGGAGGGGGGTCAGGGGCACACATAGGGAGGGGGGTCAGAGGCACACATGGGGTGGTGGGTCAGGGGCACACATGGGGCGGTGGGTCAGGGGCACACATGGGGAGGGGGGTCAGAGACACACATGGGGAGGGGGGTCAGGGGCACACATGGGGCGGTGGGTCAGGGGCACACATGGGGAGGGGGGTCAGAGACACACATGGGGAGGGGGGTCAGAGACACACATGGGGAGGGGGGTCAGAGGCACACATGGGGAGGGGGGTCAGAGGCACACATGGGGTGGTGGGTCAGAGGCACTCATGGGGAGGGGGGTCAGAGGCACACATGGGGCAGTGGGTCAGGGGCACACATGGGAAGGTGTGTCAAGGGCACACATAGGGAGGGGGGGTCAGAGGCACAAATGGGGAGGTGGGTCAGAGACACACATGGGGAGGGTGGTCAGGGACACACATGGGGAGGGGGGGTCAGAGACACACATGGGAAGGTGTGTCAGGGGCACACATGGGGAGGGGGGTCAGAGACACACATGGGGAGGGGGGTCAGAAACACACATGGGGAGGGGGGTCAGAGGCACACATGGGGAGGGGGGTCAGAGACACACATGGGGAGGGGGGTCAGAGACACACATGGGAAGATGTGTCAGAGGCACCCATGGGAAGGTGTGTCAGAGACACACATGGGGAGGTGGGTCAGAAGCACACATGGGGAGGGGGGTCAGAGGCACACATGGGGAGGGGGGTCAGAGGCACACATAGGGAGGTGGGTCAGAGACACACATGTGAAGGTGTGTCAGAGGCACACATAGGGAGGTGGGTCAGAGACACACATGAGGAGGTGGGTCAGAGACACACATGGGGAGGGGGGTCAGAGACACACATGGGGAGGTGGGTCAGAGGCACACATGGGGAGGGGGGTCAGAGGCACACATAGGGAGGTGGGTCAGAGACACACATGTGAAGGTGTGTCAGAGGCACACATAGGGAGGTGGGTCAGAGACACACATGAGGAGGTGGGTCAGGGGCACACATGGGGAGGGGGGTCAGAGACACACATGAGGAGGAGGGTCAGAGGCACACATGAGGAGGTGGGTCAGGGGCACACATGGGGAGGGGGGTCAGAGACACACATGGGGAGGGGGGTCAGAGACACACATGGGGAGGGGGGTCAGGGGCACACATGGGGAGTTGGGTCAGAGACACACATGGGGAGGGGGGTCAGGGGCACACATGGGAAGGTGTGTCAGGGGCACACATGGGGAGGGGGGTCAGAGCCACACATGGGGAGGGGGGTCAGAGACACACATGGGAAGGTGTGTCAGGGGCACACATGGGGAGGGGGGTCAGAGACACACATGGGGAGGTGGGTCAGAGGCACACATGGGGAGGTGGGTCAGAGGCACACATGGGGAGGGGGGTCAGAGGCACACATGGGAAGGTGTGTCAGAGGCACACATGGGAAGGTGTGTCAGAGGCACACATGGGGCAGTGGGTCAGGGGCACACATGGGGAGGTGGGTCAGAGGCACAGATGGGGAGGGGGGTCAGGGGCACACATGGGGAGGGGGGTCAGAGACACACATGGGGAGGTGGGTCAGAGGCACACATGGGGAGGGGGGTCAGAGGCAGACATAGGGAGGTGGGTCAGAGACACACATGTGAAGGTGTGTCAGAGGCACACATAGGGAGGTGGGTCAGAGACACACATGAGGAGGTGGGTCAGGGGCACACATGGGGAGGGGGGTCAGAGACACACATGGGGAGGGGGGTCAGAGACACACATAGGGAGGGGGGTCAGAGACACACATGGGGAGGGGGGTCAGAGGAACCCATGGGGAGGGGGGTCAGAGGTACACATGGGGAGGGGGGTCAGAGGCACACATGGGGCGGTGGGTCAGGTGCACACATGGAGAGGGGGGTCAGAGACACACATAGGGAGGGGGGTCAGAGGCACACATGGGGAGGGGGGTCAGAGGCACACATGGGGCGGTGGGTCGGAGGCACACATGGCGCGGTGGGTCAGAGGCACACATGGGGAGGGGGGTCAGAGACACACATAGGGAGGGGGGTCAGAGGCACACATGGGGAGGGGGGTCAGAGGCACACATGGGGAGGGGGGTCAGAGACACACATGGAGAGGGGGGTCAGGGGCACACATGGGGCGGTGAGTCAGGGGCACACATGGGGAGGGGGGTCAGGGGCACACATGGGGAGGGGGTCAGGGGCACACATGGGGTGGTGGGTCAGGGGCACACATGGGGCGGTGGGTCAGGGGCACACATGGGGAGGGGGGTCAGAGACACACATGGGGAGGGGGGTCAGGAGCACACATGGGGCGGTGGGTCAGGGGCACACATGGGGAGGGGGGTCAGAGACACACATGGGGAGGGGGGTCAGAGACACACATGGGGAGGGGGGTCAGAGGCACACATGGGGAGGGGGTTCAGAGGCACACATGGGGCGGTGGGTCAGAGGCACACATGGGGAGGGGGGTCAGAGGCACACATGGGGCAGTGGGTCAGGGGCACACATGGGAAGGTGTGTCAGAGGCACACATAGGGAGGTGGTTCAGAGGCACACATGGGGAGGGGGGTCAGAGGCACAAATGGGGAGGTGGGTCAGAGACACACATGGGGAGGGGGGTCAGGGGCACACATGGGGAGGGGGGTCAGAGACACACATGGGAAGGTGTGTCAGGGGCACACATGGGGAGGGGGGTCAGAGACACACATGGGGAGGGGGGTCAGAGACACACATGGGGAGGGGGGGTCAGAGACACACATGGGGAGGGGGGTCAGAGACACACATGGGAAGGTGTGTCAGAGGCACCCATGGGAAGGTGTGTCAGAGACACACATGGGGAGGTGGGTCAGAGGCACACATGGGGAGGGGGGTCAGAGGCACACATAGGGAGGTGTGTCAGAGACACACATGGGAAGGTGGGTCAGAGACACACATGAGGAGGTGGGTCAGGGACACACATGGGGAGGGGGGTCAGAGACACACATGGGGAGGTGGGTCAGAGGCAGACATGTGGAGGGGGGTCAGAGGCACACATAGGGAGGTGGGTCAGAGACACACATGGGAAGGTGTGTCAGAGGCACACATAGGGAGGTGGGTCAGAGACACACATGGGGAGGGGGGTCAGGGGCACACATGGGAGGGGGGTCAGAGACACACATGGGGAGGGGGGTCAGAGGCACACATGGGGAGGGGGGTCAGAGACACACATGGGGAGGGGGGTCAGAGACACACATGGGAAGGTGTGTCAGGGGCACACATGGGGAGGGGGGTCAGAGACACACATGGGGAGGGGGGTCAGGGGCACACATGGGAGGGGGGTCAGAGACACACATGGGGAGGGGGGTCAGAGGCACACATGGGGAGGGGGGTCAGAGACACACATGGGAAGGGGGGTCAGAGACACACATGGGAAGGTGTGTCAGGACCCACATGGGGAGGGGGGGTCAGAGACACACATGGGGAGGGGGGTCAGAGACACACATGGGGAGGGGGGTCAGAGACACACATGGGGAGGTGGGTCAGAGGTACACATGGGGAGGGGGGTCAGGGGCACACATGGGTAGGGGGGTCAGAGGCACACATGGGGCGGTGGGTCAGGTGCACACATGGGGAGGGGGGCCAGAGACACACATAGGGAGTTGGGTCAGAGACACACATGGGGAGGGGGGTCAGGGGCACACATGGGAGGGGGGTCAGAGACACACATGGGAAGGTGTGTCAGGGGCACACATGGGGAGGGGGGTCAGAGACACACATGGGGAGGGGGGTCAGAGACACACATGGGGAGGGGGGTCAGGGGCACACATGGGGAGTTGGGTCAGAGACACACATGGGGAGGGGGGTCAGAGACACACATGGGGAGGGGGGTCAGAGACACACATGGGAAGGTGTGTCAGGGGCACACATGGGGAGGGGGGTCAGAGACACACATGGGGAGGGGGGTCAGGGGCACACATGGGGAGGGGGGTCAGAGACACACATGGGAAGGTGTGTCAGAGGCACCCATGGGAAGGTGTGTCAGAGACACACATGGGGAGGTGGGTCAGAAGCACACATGGGGAGGGGGGTCAGAGGCACACATGGGGAGGGGGGTCAGAGGCACACATGGGGAGGGGGGTCAGGGGCACTCATGGGGAGGGGGGTCAGAGACACACATGGGGAGGGGGGTCAGAGGCACACATGGGGAGGGGGGTCACAGGCACACATGGGGCGGTGGGTCAGAGGCACACGTGGCGCGGTCGGTCAGAGGCACACATGGGGAGGGGGGTCAGAGACACACATAGGGAGTTGGGTCAGAGACACACATGGGGAGGGGGGTCAGGGGCACACATGGGAGGGGGGTCAGAGACACACATGGGAAGGTGTGTCAGGGGCACACATGGGGAGGGGGGGTCAGAGACACACATGGGGAGGGGGGTCAGAGACACACATGGGGAGGGGGGTCAGAGACACACATGGGGAGGGGGGTCAGGGGCACACATGGGGAGTTGGGTCAGAGACACACATGGGGAGGGGGGTCAGAGACACACATGGGGAGGGGGGTCAGAGACACACATGGGAAGGTGTGTCAGGGGCACACATGGGGAGGGGGGTCAGAGACACACATGGGGAGGGGGGTCAGAGACACACATGGGAAGGTGTGTCAGGGGCACACATGGGGAGGGGGGTCAGAGACACACATGGGGAGGGGGGTCAGAGACACACATGGGAAGGTGTGTCAGGGGCACACATGGGGAGGGGGGTCAGAGACACACATGGGGAGGGGGGTCAGAGACACACATGGGGAGGGGGGTCAGAGACACACATGGGGAGGTGGGTCAGAGGCACACATGGGGAGGGGGGTCAGGGGCACTCATGGGGAGGGGGGTCAGAGACACACATGGGGAGGGGGGTCAGAGGCACACATGGGGAGGGGGGTCAGAGGCACACATGGGGCGGTGGGTCAGAGGCACACGTGGCGCGGTCGGTCAGAGGCACACATGGGGAGGGGGGTCAGAGACACACATAGGGAGTTGGGTCAGAGACACACATGGGGAGGGGGGTCAGGGGCACACATGGGAGGGGGGTCAGAGACACACATGGGAAGGTGTGTCAGGGGCACACATGGGGAGGGGGGTCAGAGACACACATGGGGAGGGGGGTCAGAGACACACATGGGGAGCGGGGTCAGGGGCACACATGGGGAGTTGGGTCAGAGACACACATGGGGAGGGGGGTCAGAGACACACATGGGGAGGGGGGTCAGAGACACACATGGGAAGGTGTGTCAGGGGCACACATGGGGAGGGGGGTCAGAGACACACATGGGGAGGGGGGTCAGAGACACACATGGGGAGGGGGGTCAGAGACACACATGGGGAGGTGGGTCAGAGGCACACATGGGGAGGGGGGTCAGGGGCACTCATGGGGAGGGGGGTCAGAGACACACATGGGGAGGGGGGTCAGAGGCACACATGGGGAGGGGGGTCAGAGGCACACATGGGGCGGTGGGTCAGGTGCACACATGGGGAGGGGGGTCAGAGACACACATAGGGAGGGGGGTCAGAGGCACACATGGGGAGGGGGGTCAGAGGCACACATGAGGAGGGGGGTCAGAGGCACACATGGGAAGGGAGGTCAGAGGCACACATGGGGCGGTGGGTCAGAGGCACACATGGCGCGGTCGGTCAGAGGCACACATGGGGAGGGGGGTCAGAGACACACATAGGGAGGGGGGTCAGAGGCACACATGGGGAGGGGGGTCAGAGGCACACATGGGAAGGGTGGTCAGAGGCACACACGGGGAGGGGGGTCAGAGGCACACATGGGGCGGTGAGTCAGGGGCACACATTGGGAGGGGGGTCAGAGACACACATGGGGTGGTGGGTCAGGGGCACACATGGGGTGGTGGGTCAGGGGCACACATGGGGCGGTGGGTCAGGGGCACACATGGGGAGGGGGGTCAGAGACACACATGGGGAGGGGGGTCAGGGGCACACATGGGGCGGTGGGTCAGGGGCACACATGGGGAGGGGGGTCAGAGACACACAAGGGGAGGGGGGTCAGAGACACACACATGGGGAGGGGGGTCAGAGGCACACATGGGGAGGGGGGTCAGAGGCACACATGGGGTGGTGGGTCAGAGGCACACATGGGGAGGGGGGTCAGAGGCACACATGGGGCAGTGGGTCAGGGGCACACATGGGAAGGTGTGTCAGAGGCACACATAGGGAGGGGGGGGTCAGAGGCACAAATGGGGAGGTGGGTCAGAGACACACATGGGGAGGGGGGTCAGGGACACACATGGGGAGGGGGGTCAGAGACACACATGGGAAGGTGTGTCAGGGGCACACATGGGGAGGGGGGTCAGAGACACACATGGGGAGGGGGGTCAGAGACACACATGGGGAGGGGGGTCAGAGGCACACATGGGGAGGGGGGTCAGAGACACACATGGGGAGGGGGGTCAGAGACACACATGGGGAGGGGGGTCAGAGGCACCCATGGGAAGGTGTGTCAGGGGCACACATGGGGAGGGGGGTCAGAGACACACATGGGGAGGGGGGTCAGAGACACACATGGGGAGGTGGGTCAGAAGCACACATGGGGAGGGGGGTCAGAGGCACACATGGGGAGGGGGGTCAGAGGCACACATAGGGAGGTGGGTCAGAGACACACATGTGAAGGTGTGTCAGAGGCACACATAGGGAGGTGGGTCAGAGACACACATGAGGAGGTGGGTCAGAGACACACATGGGGAGGGGGGTCAGAGACACACATGGGGAGGTGGGTCAGAGGCACACATGGGGAGGGGGGTCAGAGGCACACATAGGGAGGTGGGTCAGAGACACACATGTGAAGGTGTGTCAGAGGCACACATAGGGAGGTGGGTCAGAGACACACATGAGGAGGTGGGTCAGGGGCACACATGGGGAGGGGGGTCAGAGACACACATGAGGAGGTGGGTCAGAGGCACACATGAGGAGGTGGGTCTGGGGCACACATGGGGAGGGGGGTCAGAGACACACATGGGGAGGGGGGTCAGAGACACACATGGGGAGGGGGGTCAGGGGCACACATGGGGAGTTGGGTCAGAGACACACATGGGGAGGGGGGTCAGGGGCACACTTGGGAAGGTGTGTCAGGGGCACACATGGGGAGGGGGGTCAGAGCCACACATGGGGAGGGGGGTCAGAGACACACATGGGAAGGTGTGTCAGGGGCACACATGGGGAGGGGGGTCAGAGACACACATGGGGAGGTGGGTCAGAGGCACACATGGGGAGGGGGGTCAGAGGCACACATGGGAAGGTGTGTCAGAGGCACACATGGGAAGGTGTGTCAGAGGCACACATGGGGCAGTGGGTCAGGGGCACACATGGGGAGGTGGGTCAGAGGCACAGATGGGGAGGGGGGTCAGGGGCACACATGGGGAGGGGAGTCAGAGACACACATGGGGAGGGGGGTCAGAGACACACATGGGGAGGGGGGTCAGGGGCACACATGGGGAGTTGGGTCAGAGACACACATGGGGAGGGGGGTCAGGGGCACACATGGGAAGGTGTGTCAGGGGCACACATGGGGAGGGGGGTCAGAGCCACACATGGGGAGGGGGGTCAGAGACACACATGGGAAGGTGTGTCAGGGGCACACATGGGGAGGGGGGTCAGAGACACACATGGGGAGGTGGGTCAGAGGCACACATGGGGAGGGGGGTCAGAGGCACACATGGGAAGGTGTGTCAGAGGCACACATGGGAAGGTGTGTCAGAGGCACACATGGGGCAGTGGGTCAGGGGCACACATGGGGAGGTGGGTCAGAGGCACAGATGGGGAGGGGGGTCAGGGGCACACATGGGGAGGGGGGTCAGAGACACACATGGGGAGGTGGGTCAGAGGCACACATGGGGAGGGGGGTCAGAGGCACACATAGGGAGGTGGGTCAGAGACACACATGTGAAGGTGTGTCAGAGGCACACATAGGGAGGTGGGTCAGAGACACACATGAGGAGGTGGGTCAGGGGCACACATGGGGAGGGGGGTCAGAGACACACATGGGGAGGGGGGTCAGAGACACACATAGGGAGGGGGGTCAGAGACACACATGGGGAGGGGGGTCAGAGGAACCCATGGGGAGGGGGGTCAGAGGTACACATGGGGCGGGGGGTCAGAGGCACACATGGGGCGGTGGGTCAGGTGCACACATGGAGAGGGGGGTCAGAGACACACATAGGGAGGGGGGTCAGAGGCACACATGGGGAGGGGGGTCAGAGGCACACATGGGGAGGGGGGTCAGAGGCACACATGGGGCGGTGGGTCGGAGGCACACATGGCGCGGTGGGTCAGGCACACATGGGGAGGGGGGTCAGAGACACACATAGGGAGGGGGGTCAGAGGCACACATGGGGAGGGGGGTCAGAGGCACACATGGGGAGGGGGGTCAGAGACACACATGGAGAGGGGGGTCAGGGGCACACATGGGGCGGTGAGTCAGGGGCACACATGGGGAGGGGGGTCAGGGGCACACATGGGGAGGGGGGTCAGGGGCACACATGGGGCGGTGGGTCAGGGGCACACATGGGGCGGTGGGTCAGGGGCACACATGGGGAGGGGGGTCAGAGACACACATGGGGAGGGGGGTCAGGAGCACACATGGGGCGGTGGGTCAGGGGCACACATGGGGAGGGGGGTCAGAGACACACATGGGGAGGGGGGTCAGAGACACACATGGGGAGGGGGGTCAGAGGCACACATGGGGAGGGGGTTCAGAGGCACACATGGGGCGGTGGGTCAGAGGCACACATGGGGAGGGGGGTCAGAGGCACACATGGGGCAGTGGGTCAGGGGCACACATGGGAAGGTGTGTCAGAGGCACACATAGGGAGGTGGTTCAGAGGCACACATGGGGAGGGGGGTCAGAGGCACAAATGGGGAGGTGGGTCAGAGACACACATGGGGAGGGGGGTCAGGGGCACACATGGGGAGGGGGGTCAGAGACACACATGGGAAGGTGTGTCAGGGGCACACATGGGGAGGGGGGTCAGAGACACACATGGGGAGGGGGGTCAGAGACACACATGGGGAGGGGGGTCAGAGACACACATGGGGAGGGGGGTCAGAGACACACATGGGAAGGTGTGTCAGAGGCACCCATGGGAAGGTGTGTCAGAGACACACATGGGGAGGTGGGTCAGAGGCACACATGGGGAGGGGGGTCAGAGGCACACATAGGGAGGTGTGTCAGAGACACACATGGGAAGGTGTGTCAGAGGCACAGATAGGGAGGTGGGTCAGAGACACACATGAGGAGGTGGGTCAGGGACACACATGGGGAGGGGGGACAGAGACACACATGGGGAGGTGGGTCAGAGGCAGACATGGGGAGGGGGGTCAGAGGCACACATAGGGAGGTGGGTCAGAGACACACATGGGAAGGTGTGTCAGAGGCACACATAGGGAGGTGGGTCAGAGACACACATGAGGAGGTGGGTCAGGGGCACACATGGGGAGGGGGGTCAGAGACACACATGAGGAGGTGGGTCAGAGACACACATGAGGAGGTGGGTCAGAGACACACATGGGGAGGGGGGTCAGGGGCACACATGGGGAGGGGGGTCAGAGACACACATGGGAAGGTGTGTCAGGGGCACACATGGGGAGGGGGGTCAGAGACACACATGGGTAGGGGGGTCAGAGACACACATGGGGAGGGGGGTCAGGAGCACACATGGGGAGTTGGGTCAGAGACACACATGGGGAGGGGGGTCAGGGGCACACTTGGGAGGGGGGTCAGAGACACACATGGGGAGGGGGGTCAGAGGCACACATGGGGAGGGGGGTCAGAGACACACATGGGGAGGGGGGTCAGAGACACACATGGGAAGGTGTGTCAGGGGCACACATGGGGAGGGGGGTCAGAGACACACATGGGGAGGGGGGTCAGAGACACACATGGGGAGGGGGGTCAGAGACACACATGGGGAGGTGGGTCAGAGGTACACATGGGGAGGGGGGTCAGGGGCACACATGGGAGGGGGGTCAGAGACACACATGGGAAGGTGTGTCAGGGGCACACATGGGGAGGGGGGTCAGAGACACACATGGGGAGGGGGGTCAGAGACACACATGGGGAGGGGGGTCAGGGGCACACATGGGGAGTTGGGTCAGAGACACACATGGGGAGGGGGGTCAGAGACACACATGGGGAGGGGGGTCAGAGACACACATGGGAAGGTGTGTCAGGGGCACACATTGGGAGGGGGGTCAGAGACACACATGGGGAGGGGGGTCAGAGACACACATGGGGAGGGGGGTCAGAGACACACATGGGGAGGTGGGTCAGAGGCACACATGGGGAGGGGGGTCAGGGGCACTCATGGGGAGGGGGGTCAGAGACACACATGGGGAGGGGGGTCAGAGGCACACATGGGGAGGGGGGTCAGAGGCACACATGGGGCGGTGGGTCAGAGGCACACATGGCGCGGTCGGTCAGAGGCACACATGGGGAGGGGGGTCAGAGACACACATAGGGAGGGGGGTCAGAGGCACACATGGGGAGGGGGGTCAGAGGCACACATGGGGAGGGTGGTCAGAGGCACACACGGGGAGGGGGGTCAGAGGCACACATGGGGCGGTGAGTCAGGGGCACACATAGGGAGGGGGGTCAGGGGCACACATGGGGAGGGGGGTCAGAGGCACACATGGGGAGGGGGGTCAGAGGCACACATAGGGAGGTGGGTCAGAGACACACATGTGAAGGTGTGTCAGAGGCACACATAGGGAGGTGGGTCAGAGACACACATGAGGAGGTGGGTCAGAGACACACATGGGGAGGGGGGTCAGAGACACACATGGGGAGGTGGGTCAGAGGCACACATGGGGAGGGGGGTCAGAGGCACACATAGGGAGGTGGGTCAGAGACACACATGTGAAGATGTGTCAGAGGCACACATAGGGAGGTGGGTCAGAGACACACATGAGGAGGTGGGTCAGGGGCACACATGGGGAGGGGGGTCAGAGACACACATGAGGAGGTGGGTCAGAGGCACACATGAGGAGGTGGGTCAGGGGCACACATGGGGAGGGGGGTCAGAGACACACATGGGAAGGTGTGTCAGGGGCACACATGGGGCGGGGGGTCAGAGACACACATGGGGAGGGGGGTCAGAGACACACATGGGGAGGGGGGTCAGGGGCACACATGGGGAGTTGGGTCAGAGACACACATGGGGAGGGGGGTCAGGGGCACACATGGGAGGGGGGTCAGAGACACACATGGGAAGGTGTGTCAGGGGCACACATGGGGAGGGGGGTCAGAGCCACACATGGGGAGGGGGGTCAGAGACACACATGGGAAGGTGTGTCAGGGGCACACATGGGGAGGGGGGTCAGAGACACACATGGGGAGGTGGGTCAGAGGCACACATGGGGAGGGGGGTCAGAGGCACACATGGGGAGGGGGGTCAGAGGCACACATGGGAAGGTGTGTCAGAGGCACACATGGGAAGGTGTGTCAGAGGCACACATGGGGCAGTGGGTCAGGGGCACTCATGGGGAGGTGGGTCAGAGGCACAGATGGGGAGGGGGGTCAGGGGCACACATGGGGAGGGGGGTCAGAGACACACATGGGGAGTTGGGTCAGAGGCACACATGGGGAGGGGGGTCAGAGGCACACATAGGGAGGTGGGTCAGAGACACACATGTGAAGGTGTGTCAGAGGCACACATAGGGAGGTGGGTCAGAGACACACATGAGGAGGTGGGTCAGGGGCACACATGGGGAGGGGGGTCAGAGACACACATGAGGAGGTGGGTCAGAGACACACATGAGGAGGTGGGTCAGAGGCACACATGAGGAGGTGGGTCAGGGGCACACATGGGGAGGGGGGTCAGAGACACACATGGGAAGGTGTGTCAGGGGCACACATGGGGCGGGGGGTCAGAGACACACATGGGGAGGGGGGTCAGAGACACACATGGGAAGGGGGGTCAAGGGCACACATGGGGAGTTGGGTCAGAGACAAACATGGGGAGGGGGGTCAGGGGCACACATGGGAGGGGGGTCAGAGACACACATGGGAAGGTGTGTCAGGGGCACACATGGGGAGGGGGGTCAGAGCCACACAAGGGGAGGGGGGTCAGAGACACACATGGGAAGGTGTGTCAGGGGCACACATGGGGAGGGGGGTCAGAGACACACATGGGGAGGTGAGTCAGAGGCACACATGGGGAGGGGGGTCAGAGGCACACATGGGAAGGTGTGTCAGAGGCACACATGGGAAGGTGTGTCAGAGGCACACATGGGGCAGTGGGTCAGGGGCACACATGGGGAGGTGGGTCAGAGGCACAGATGGGGAGGGGGGTCAGGGGCACACATGGGGAGGGGGGTCAGAGACACACATGGGGAGGTGGGTCAGAGGCACACATGGGGAGGGGGGTCACACAGAGATTACACAGAGATTAGACCTTTTAGTAGAGATGAGCGGGTTCGGTTCCTCGGAATCCGAACCCCCCCGAACTTCAGCCTTTTTACACAGGTCCGAGGCAGACTCGGATCTTCCCGCCTTGCTCGGTTAACCCGAGCGCGCCCGAACGTCATCATCCCGCTGTCGGATTCTCGCGAGGCTTGGATTCTATCGCGAGACTCGGATTCTATATAAGGAGCCGCGCGTCGCCGCCATTTTCACACGTGCATTGAGATTGATAGGGAGAGGACGTGGCTGGCGTCCTCTCCGTTAGAATAGATAGAGACACTTGAGTTGATTTACTACTAACTTAGTAATTTTGGGGAGCATTAGGAGTACTCAGAGTGCAGAGTTTTGCTGATAGTTACTAGTGACCACCACCAGTTTTATTTATTATTTAATATAATCCGTTCTCTACCTGAAAAAAAAAGATACACAGTCACATACCATATCTGTGCTCAGCCTCAGTGTGCTGCATGATAATATCTATGTATATCTGACTGTGCTGAGTGCTCACTGCTCACACAGCTGAATTGTGGGGGAGACTGGGGTGCAGTTATAGCAGGAGTACAGTGCACACTTTTGCTGCCAGTGTGACTGACCAGTGACCACCAGTATATTGTCTGCCTGAAATAGTTAAACACTCCTGTGGTGTTTTTTTTTTATTCTATAAACGCATTCTGCTGACAGTGTCCAGCAGGTCCGTCATTCATTATATTATATAAATATTTACCTGCAGTAGTGTTATTTTTTTTTTGTTCATCTCTATCATCTTTATCATCTCTATATTAGCAGACGCAGTACGGTAGTCCACGGCTGTGGCTACCTCTGTGTCGTCAGTGCTCGTCCATAATTGTATACCTACCTGTGGTGGGGTTTATTTTTCTATCTTCTTCATACTAGTAGTTTAGGAGTCTGCTGACAGTGTCCAGCAGGTCCGTCATTATATTATATATACCTGCAGTAGTGATATATATATATATTTTTTATATCATTATCATCTCTATACTAGCAGACGCAGTACGGTAGTCCACGGCTGTAGCTACCTCTGTGTCGTCAGTGCTCGTCCATAATTGTATACCTACCTGTGGTGGGGTTTTTTTTTCTATCTTCTTCATACTAGTAGTTTAGGAGTCTGCTGACAGTGTCCAGCAGGTCCGTCATTATATTATATATACCTGCAGTAGTGATATATATATATTTTTTATATCATTATCATCTCTATACTAGCAGACGCAGTACGGTAGTCCACGGCTGTAGCTACCTCTGTGTCGTCAGTGCTCGTCCATAATTGTATACCTACCTGTGGTGGGGTTTTTTATTCTATCTTCTTCATACTAGTAGTAGGAGTCTGCTGACAGTGTCCAGCAGGTCCGTCATTATATTATATATACCTGCAGTAGTGATATATATATATTTTTTATATCATTATCATCTCTATACTAGCAGACGCAGTACGGTAGTCCACGGCTGTAGCTACCTCTGTGTCGTCAGTGCTCGTCCATAATTGTATACCTACCTGTGGTGGGGTTTTTTTTTCTATCTTCTTCATACTAGTAGTAGGAGTCTGCTGACAGTGTCCAGCAGGTCCGTCATTATATTATATATACCTGCAGTAGTGATATATATATATTTTTTATATCATTATCATCTCTATACTAGCAGACGCAGTACGGTAGTCCACGGCCGTTGTAGCTACCTCTGTGTCGTCAGTGCTCGTCCATAATTGTATACCTACCTGTGGTGGGGGTTTTTTTTCTATCTTCTTCATACTAGTAGTTTAGGAGTCTGCTGACAGTGTCCAGCAGGTCCGTCATTATGTTATATATACCTGCAGTAGTGATATATATATATATATTTTTTATATCATTATCATCTCTATACTAGCAGACGCAGTACGGTAGTCCACGGCTGTAGCTACCTCTGTGTCGTCAGTGCTCGTCCATAATTGTATACCTACCTGTGGTGGGTTTTTTTTTTCTATCTTCTTCATACTAGTAGTAGGAGTCTGCTGACAGTGTCCAGCAGGTCCGTCATTATATTATATATACCTGCAGTAGTGATATATATATATTTTTTATATCATTATCATCTCTATACTAGCAGACGCAGTACGGTAGTCCACGGCTGTAGCTACCTCTGTGTCGTCAGTCACTCGTCATCCATAAGTATACTAGTATCCATCCATCTCCATTGTTTACCTGAGGTGCCTTTTAGTTGTGCCTATTAAAATATGGAGAACAAAAATGTTGAGGTTCCAAAAATAGGGAAAGATCAAGATCCACTTCCACCTCGTGCTGAAGCTGCTGCCACTAGTCATGGCCGAGACGATGAAATTCCATCAACGTCGTCTGCCAAGGCCGATGCCCAATGTCATAGTACAGAGCATGTAAAATCCAAAACACAAAATATCAGTAAAAAAAGGACTCAAAAATCTAAAATAAAATCGTCGGAGGAGAAGCGTAAACTTGCCAATATGCCATTTACCACACGGAGTGGCAAGGAACGGCTGAGGCCCTGGCCTATGTTCATGGCTAGTGGTTCAGCTTCACATGAGGATGGAAGCACTCAGCCTCTCGCTAGAAAAATGAAAAGACTTAAGCTGGCAAAAGCACAGCAAAGAACTGTGCGTTCTTCGAAATCACAAATCCACAAGGAGAGTCCAATTGTGTCGGTTGCGATGCCTGACCTTCCCAACACTGGACGTGAAGAGCATGCGCCTTCCACCATTTGCACGCCCCCTGCAAGTGCTGGAAGGAGCACCCGCAGTCCAGTTCCTGATAGTCAGATTGAAGATGTCAGTGTTGAAGTACACCAGGATGAGGAGGATATGGGTGTTGCTGGCGCTGGGGAGGAAATTGACAAGGAGTATTCTGATGGTGAGGTGGTTTGTTTAAGTCAGGCACCCGGGGAGACACCTGTTGTCCGTGGGAGGAATATGGCCATTGACATGCCTGGTGAAAATACCAAAAAAATCAGCTCTTCGGTGTGGAAGTATTTCAACAGAAATGCGGACAACAGGTGTCAAGCCGTGTGTTGCCTTTGTCAAGCTGTAATAAGTAGGGGTAAGGACGTTAACCACCTCGGAACATCCTCCCTTATACGTCACCTGCAGCGCATTCATCATAAGTCAGTGACAAGTTCAAAAACTTTGGGCGACAGCGGAAGCAGTCCACTGACCAGTAAATCCCTTCCTCTTGTAACCAAGCTCACGCAAACCACCCCACCAACTCCCTCAGTGTCAATTTCCTCCTTCCCCAGGAATGCCAATAGTCCTGAAGGCCATGTCACTGGCAATTCTGACGAGTCCTCTCCTGCCTGGGATTCCTCTGATGCATCCTTGAGTGTAACGCCTACTGCTGCTGGCGCTGCTGTTGTTGCTGCTGGGAGTCGATGGTCATCCCAGAGGGGAAGTCGTAAGACCACTTTTACTACTTCCACCAAGCAATTGACTGTCCAACAGTCCTTTGCGAGGAAGATGAAATATCACAGCAGTCATCCTGCTGCAAAGCGGATAACTGAGGCCTTGGCATCCTGGGCGGTGAGAAACGTGGTTCCGGTATCCATCATTACTGCAGAGCCAACTATAGACTTGTTTGAGGTACTGTGTCCCCGGTACCAAATACCATCTAGGTTCCATTTCTCTAGGCAGGCGATACCGAAAATGTACACAGACCTCAGAAAAAGACTCACCAGTGTCCTAAAAAATGCAGTTGTACCCAATGTCCACTTAACCACGGACATGTGGACAAGTGGAGCAGGGCAGACTCAGGACTATATGACTGTGACAGCCCACTGGGTAGATGTATTGACTCCAGCAGCAAGAACAGCAGCGGCGGCACCAGTAGCAGCATCTCGCAAACGCCAACTCTTTCCTAGGCAGGCTACGCTTTGTATCACCGCTTTCCAGAATACGCACACAGCTGAAAACCTCTTACGGCAACTGAGGAAGATCATCGCAGAATGGCTTACCCCAATTGGACTCTCCTGTGGATTTGTGGCATCGGACAACGCCAGCAATATTGTGTGTGCATTAAATCTGGGGAAATTCCGGCACGTCCCATGTTTTGCACATACCTTGAATTTGGTGGTGCAGAATTATTTAAAAAACGACAGGGGCGTGCAAGAGATGCTGTTGGTGGCCAGAAGAATTGCGGGACACTTTCGGCGTACAGGCACCACGTACAGAAGACTGGAGCAACACCAAAAACGCCTGAACCTGCCCTGCCATCATCTGAAGCAAGAAGTGGTAACGAGGTGGAATTCAACCCTCTATATGCTTCAGAGGTTGGAGGAGCAGCAAAAGGCCATTCAAGCCTATACAACTGACCACGATATAGGAGGTGGAATGCACCTGTCTCAAGCGCAGTGGAGAATGATTTCAACGTTGTGCAAGGTTCTGCAACCTTTTGAACTTGCCACACGTGAAGTCAGTTCAGACACTGCCAGCCTGAGTCAGGTCATTCCCCTCATCAGGCTTTTGCAGAAGAAGCTGGAGACATTGAAGGAGGAGCTAACACAGAGCGATTCCGCTAGGCATGTGGGACTTGTGGATGGAGCCCTTAATTCGCTTAACAAGGATTCACGGGTGGTCAATCTGTTGAAATCAGAGCACTACATTTTGGCCACCGTGCTCGATCCTAGATTTAAAACCTACGTTGTATCTCTCTTTCCGGCAGACACAAGTCTGCAGGGGTTCAAAGAACTGCTGGTGAGAAAATTGTCAAGTCAAGCGGAACGCGACCTGTCAACATCTCCTCCTTCACATTCTCCCGCAACTGGGGGTGCGAGGAAAAGGCTCAGAATTCCGAGCCCACCCGCTGGCGGTGATGCAGGGCAGTCTGGAGCGACTGCTGATGCTGACATCTGGTCCGGACTGAAGGACCTGCCAACGATTACGGACATGTCGTCTACTGTCACTGCATATGATTCTCTCACCATTGAAAGAATGGTGGAGGATTATATGAGTGACCGCATCCAAGTAGGCATGTCAGACAGTCCGTACGTATACTGGCAGGAAAAAGAGGCAATTTGGAGGCCCTTGCACAAACTGGCTTTATTCTACCTAAGTTGCCCTGCCTCCAGTGTGTACTCCGAAAGAGTGTTTAGTGCCGCCGCTCACCTTGTCAGCAATCGGCGTATGAGGTTACTTCCAGAAAATGTGGAGAAGATGATGTTCATCAAAATGAATTATAATCAATTCCTCCGTGGAGACATTGACCAGCAATTGCCTCCAGAAAGTACACAGGGATCTGAGATGGTGGATTCCAGTGGGGACGAATTAATAATCTGTGAGGAGGGGGATGTACACAGTGAAAGGGGTGAGGAATTGGAGGATGATGATGAGGTGGACATCTTTGTGCAAGGAGAGATTGATTGCTTCTTTTTTGGTGGGGGCCCAAACCAACAAGTCATTTCAGTCACAGTCGTGTGGCAGACCCTGTCGCTGAAATGATGGGTTCGTTAAAGTGTGCATGTCCTGTTTATACAACATAAGGGTAGGTGGGAGGGCCCAAGGACAATTCCATCTTGCACCTCTTTTTTCTTTCATTTTTCTTTGCATCATGTGCTGTTTGGGGACTATTTTTTTGAAGTCCCATCCTGCCTGACACTGCAGTGCCACTCCTAGATGGGCCAGGTGTTTGTGTCGGCCACTTGTGTCGCTTAGCTTAGTCACACAGCGACCTTGGTGCGCCTCTTTTTTTCTTTGCATCATGTGCTGTTTGGGGACTATTTTTTTGAAGTGCCATCCTGTCTGACACTGCAGTGCCACTCCAAGATGGGCCAGGTGTTTGTGTCGGCCACTTGTGTCGCTTAGCTTAGCCATCCAGCGACCTCGGTGCAAATTTTAGGACTAAAAATAATATTGTGAGGTGTTCAGAATAGACTGAAAATGAGTGTAAATTATGGTTATTGAGGTTAATAATACTATGGGATCTAAATGACCCTCAAATTCTATGATTTAAGCTGTTTTTGAGGGTTTTTTTGTAAAAAAAAACACCCGAATCCAAAACACACCCGAATCCGACAAAAAAATTTCAGGGAGGTTTTGGCAAAACGCATCCGAATCCAAAACACGGCCGCGGAACCGAATCCAAAACCAAAACACAAAACCCGAAAAATTTCCGGTGCACATCACTACTGAATATGGTAACTTCTGTGTTCCACGGGTTCTTTCATTCTTCACGGAGAAGCAAGGCAGGTTGCATCATGCAGAACAATTACAGACTCTTATCTATCACAGGACATTTGCCCCTCAAAGTAGTATACCAGAACAGCAATGTATCAAACAGTCTGCAATCTTCAGACATAGGGGCTAGTTCACACCTGATCGCTGCTGTGCGTTATTGGACAGCAGCGATCTTGTCTGAACTGCACGTGCGCCGGCACAAGCCAGACAGCCGACGCCTGTCACATTTATGTAACATTTGTAACCAGACTTTCCTAACTCAGGCTCCTACTTTCCTAACTCCTACTAGGATTATGCATGCACGTAATAAGATAATACACCTTCCCTACTCCGCACCATTAATGTTCCCCAATGAGCTCAGTTTAACACTGTCCAGCTGAGTATTTTACCGGTGGCGCGCATTAGAGGTTATTTGTGTTCGGCCTCCACTAACCAAACTATGGGGGGGATTCAATTAAGTGATGTTTTTTCAACTGATCGACAAAACGGCATTCATTTGACACAGGGTATTCAATTGCGGGCATTTTTGCCAGTTTTTCAATCCATTTTCACCCATGCCATTTCACTTTCTTTTCTTTTTTTTTACTCGGCATGGGTGAAAATTGAGCCAAAAACGTCCGAAAACGCCCGCGAATTCGCCATAACACGTGTATCAGCAGAGAATTAGCTGATACACATGGTTTTCGCCAGTGCCACATTTTTCGGCCAGTCGAAAAGACGGCATGGGCATTGAATAGGTCGAATGTAAATAGACCTATTCAATTCTTAAATCTAAAAATGGGCGAAAAGTGTCATTTTTTTTGACTGGTCGAAAAAAAGGCACTAATTGAATACGCCCTATATGTAGCTTGTCGATTGCTAAGCACAAAGTCCTTTGAGAAATAAATGTCTCTACATGTGCAGCTCGTCTTCCCTCGCAGTAAATTTCCTGGCTGAATGGTAAATAACTACTAATTCCGGCTAGTCTATTCCCGCCTATTGTGTGGATTTTTAGTACTTAATGCCCGGAATAATGTCTGACAGTTTCTGCGGAAGAAAGTATATTCTTATACAGCACTGGGTGTCCCTATTTTACTTGTAATACAGTTCCTTGTGTGGCTGGTGCTCATGTGCTTGCTCCTAGGGAAGGCCATTGACCATCAATGATTCTAAATCGATGGTCTATGACCGATGTTGAATACTTTTAACATCAATGGGGGAGAACCAGACGGTTTCCCACTATTGATGGTTCAGTGCTACCAAATTTTATTTATTAATTTTCTTCAAAGTGTCAGAGAACAGAGCTTAGCCCCGTCCCTGATACCCATAAAGCCATGCCCCCAGGCTCTGATTGGCCTACAGTTAATTTTACAATAATGCAGGGACAACCATCGATGTGTAAAACTATCGATGGTTTCCTTACAGATGGTACCATCGATGGATAAACTACCGGATGTGTCCCGCCAGCAGCTCGTGCAGGACCTGTCCAGGTTAGTTGTGCCACTCTGGGTCCTAGTAACCCCTTCTTTAAGATGTCACCACTGGGGAAAAGCAGAGGGGTGTGTGTGTGTGTGTGTGTGTGTGGGGGGGCATTTACTTCTGCAATAGCCTTGTTTTTGCTCCATATAAGAACAGTGATAACCCCCTATAATTCTGTTCAAGGGGGATCTCTTAATGGGGTATCACACAAGTGCTGATGTTTGCCATGCATTCTCTGTATTCAGCATATCACTCTTCAAGGATTAATACATCTCCCCGAGAGAGAGAGAGAGAGAGAGAGAGAGAGAGAGAGAAACTACTGCACCCATTGATGCATACACAATTTATGCAAATAATCAATGATAAATGGGCTCCGCATTATGACAGCTGTAAGACCATAGAAAGTTAATTCATTTCTTGACCACTCACATAAAAGACACAATGGGTTGTATTCAAATGATATATCACACCTAATCTCCTTTCTAACGTGATCCCCGTTATCACGCATATTGCGCCCATAATAATCAGGTTTAGCTGTGTAAGAGATTGGGCGGCCTCGCTACCCGTGGGTATCGAGCTGAAATGATTATACCACGCCCATCAGCAGGAACAGAATGGGTGCGGAAGGGGGTGAAAATAATTGAATACCGCCCAATGTGACAATCTGTTGCACTTATGGTTATTGGTGGTCATTCTGAGTTTTTCGCTCGCTGACGATTTTCGCAGTGCATTGATCAAGTGAAAAACGGCAAAAATGCGCATGCGCATGGTACGCAGTGCGCATGCGCTAAGTACTTTCACACAAAACAAGCTCCAGCGACTTTTTTTCATCGCTCTGCTGATCGTAGTGTGATTGACAGGAAGTGGGTGTTTCTGGGCGGAAACTGACCGTTTTCAGGGAGTGTGCTAAAAAACGCAGGCGTGCCAGGTAAAAACGCAGGAGTGGCTGGAGAAACGGGGGAGTGGCTGGCCGAACGGAGGACATGTTTGTGACGTCAAACCAGGAACTAAACGGATTGAGGTGATCGCAATCTAGGAGTAGGTCTGGAGCTACTCCGAAACTGCAGGAAAAGATTCTCGAGCAATTCTGATAATCTTTCGTTCGCACTTCTGCTAAGCTAAGATTCACTCCCAGAGGGCGGCGGCCTAGCGTGTGCAATGCTGCTAAAAGCAGCTAGCGAGCGATCAACTCGGAATGAGGGCCATTATGAAATATGGTTTGCAGATACAGTTGATAGGAAGTGTGTAATACCAGTTTATTTATTACCAGTTATTTATATAGCGCACACATATTCCAGAGCACTTTAGAAGAGCGAGCTAAGATGCATCTGCTCTAAATGATATAAAAACAAGATAACTAAACTGTAGCTGCAAAACAAGTTGTATGAAGATTGAACTCAGATTACAATTCACGATAATTATCAGGGCCAGTATTTACTAAAAATCCGAGTTTGGTCGATTTGTGTTTTTTTTCCCCAATCCGGGAATTCACTAAGCACCAATCTCGGCAGTGTCTGGTCTTTTCGTAATGGTTTGACTGACAACGTCCCGAAATACGAATGAATAGGCCATCGGTCAAACGCGGCTGTTATTTCATAGAATACGGGAATTCACTATTCATTCGTATTTGGGTGTTAGTCTCTGAGGGCTCAAATGCGGTCGTATTTTTTTGCGATTCGTTAAAAAAAGCAGCCAAAAAATAGACCTGCTTTTTTCAGTCGTGTTTACATGTGTTGGCAATAAAAAATCACTCACACCTGAATTAGGATGCCTATAAAAGGATGTTAGGCCCATTTCAATACACCTACACTCAGAAATGGCAGCAGGACTGTGGGCCAGTGATCTTTTGTGTGCCGTGGGATTCCTCCGACTCAGACATCAGCCTGTAAGTACCCAGGGCCAAGAAAATGAACATGGTCAGCAGGTTGTACCGGTTCCGCGGAGGCTGCGCAGGCCTCTTTTTTTAGGGGGCGTTTAAACTTGAACGCATTGTCCGATGATAAGGTCATACAGATGTTCCGTCTAAATCGTAACAACATTTTCCGTCTGTATGACCTTGTCAAACTGGGCCTAGACCCTGAGACAGCACGCTCTCGCCCTGTTTCAGGCCTGCACAAACTCCTGGCTGTGTTGCACTTTATGGCTACTGGCAGCTTTCAGGCTGTGTCTGGGGATGTCATAGGAATCTCACAGCCCTCATTTTCAAGAATCTTAATACAGGTGATGTATAACCAACAACCTCTTCTGTTTTGTGTTTGTTTTAATTTCTCGGTGGGCAGTTCTGTCCTAAAATATCAAGTTTATTGTTCGTTAAAATGTTCACACAGGTTTTGGCTGTTTTGCAGCCCCACATCGAGGCCTCAATCTGCTTCCCTACCCAGGAGTCTCAGTGGCATGCCGTCAGGGTAGATTTCTATGAGCTGGCTGGCATGCCCAGTGTGCTTGGAGCCATAGATTGCACACACATTCAGCTGAGACCACCTAGGGGCAGGCAGCACATATATACTAACCGCCATTTTCAACACTCCACAAATGTGCAGGTGGTTTGTGATGCAAATCTCAAAATAATGAGTGTTGTTGCTGGTTACCCTGGGGGCTGCCATGACTCCTTCATCCTCAGTCAGTCATCCCTCTTTGATAAGTTTGAGGACGGACAAATGCCAGATGGATGGCTGCTGGGTATGTAATTTGATATGTGTAGGCCTGCGTATACTTTGTCAAAATACAGGGGCAGATGTATTAACCTGTAGAAGGCATAAGGAAGTGAGAAACCAGTGATCTGTGCAAGGTGATAAAGGCACCTGCCAATCTGCTCCAATATGTAAATTAACATTTAGGAACAGATTGTCTGCTGCCTTTTTTACCTTGCACATATCACTTGTTTTTCACTTCCTTATGCCTTCTACAGGTTAATACATCTGCCCCACAGTGTGTTACTTATGTGTTGCTGTATCTTAACATGATTCACGTTACTATATCTGTCTTTTAGGTGATGGAGGATATGGCTGTTACTCTTGGCTTCTAACTTCATTGTCCCGACCTGATACCCCTGCTGAACACAATTACAATAATGCACATAAGTCCACGCGGAATGTGATAGAAAGATGTTTTGGTGTGCTGAAATCTAGATTTCGGTGTCTGGATAAGTCTGGTGGACTTTTGTTGTATAGTCCCTCCAAGGTGACTCAAATTGTGTTCTGCTGCTGCTTTCTTCATAACATGTATTTGCAACAACATCTGCCACATGTTGAGGAGGAGGAGGAGGAGGAGGAAGAAAGCAGCAAGCAAGCAGAGGAATTAGAGACATCTGGTGATACTTGGAGTACTGATGTAGGGAGGCAGGTTAGGCAACAGATCATAAATCGCTATTTCTAAGGTAAGCTTGGTTTGCTTATTTCATTTGTTGTGTCTTCATAAATAGATGTTTTGTGTTTTTTGCCAAAATCCATTACTCTGAATGAGTCTGTCTCCTTGACTCCTTGACCCGCTAGATGCTTAAAAAATGTTGCATGTGTATTGTGTGTGTTTTTAATATCAAAACAACAGATTATGAGTGGCATGCATTAAGTCTGGATAAGTGTTCGAAATCTTGCAGTGCTTATTTCTTACAAGCCAACATCAACCATTTAGTATTTTACTTTATCATTGTGTGTAATGTCCTAATGCACAGGTTCACAAACTCGGCCCTCAGGACCACACACAGTGCATGTTTTTCAAGTAACACAGTAGAAGCACAGGTGTATGAATTACTCACAGACATATGTTAAAAGGTTCACAGGTGGAGCTAATTATGTCACTTGTGATTCTGTGAGTAGACCTGCAAAACATGCACTGTGTGGGTTCCTGATGGCCGAGTTTGAGAACCTGTGTTCCCAAAAAACACTCCTCAACATATAATATGTTAGCCTTGAGGAAAACATGTGTCCCTATGTGTGATGCACCATCATATTTAAGACTCACAAACTTACTGTAATCTTGAATATTTTTTTTACTCATGTTTGATGCTGTAAACTTGATGATGTGTAAGTAAATACAGTTTGCCACACATATACATTATTGTATTTTTTTTTTTTAAAGGGTAAAAGTACATATTTGTTTCTTTATGCATCATGTGTAAAAACATGCTTAATAATTTTTAACACACACAAACATGTCCCAACAATACTGACATTCATTTGGACAATGTTTTATAAACAAAACAAAGGCAACATATTACAAGCTTTTTATGCCACTCAATTGAGTTCATCTTGTAATGTTGTATAGATAAGATAGCTAAGATATGTATCACTAACATTGTAATTTGGATTCTCTGCAGGCAAAGAGAATGATTGGAATCTAGAAAGAGTAATGATTAGAAAAAAATCAAGTGGTCAGTTTACTTCCTGCTAAAGACATTCAGCCTGGCAGGCAATTATTGTAACTGCAGGCAAAGAGAATGATTGGAATCTAGAAAGAGTAATGATTAGAAAAAAATCAAGTGGTTGTTATGAGCCACGGCTGTGGCTCATTTCCTTTTTGCATTTTGGTTATGTATTTTATGTTTATAAGTTGTCTTGCAGGCCAGGATTTCCCGTTGCTCTGTTTAAGAATACTCTTGTTTGCTGCCGGTGGTGAGTCTGTGTAATTGCAGCTTGTTCCCATGTGTTCAGCCTCACCTGGCTGCTAATTGCATCTTGTCAGTTTGGAGTCATGCAACAGGGCAGCTGCATGACATAAGTAATTAGGCCTCTCTGTTATATGCTGGCTGAGTGCAATTCACAGACGCTGGTGATATTTCTAGGTTTCCAGTCTTCCAGAGTGCTTGAGTTCTGAGCTTGTTCCTGCCAGTTCCTGAGCTCCTGTCTAGCAGTGTCTGTCTAGCTGCTTCCTGTGTCGATTCCTGTGTCAGTCCCTGTGTCGATTCCTGTGTCTGATCCCATGTCATGCCCTGAAGCGTTCCTGTCCAGAAGTCCTGTGGCTTTGCCTATGCCTGGTCGAGTTTCTGGCTTCTTGGTGTCCACCGGTCTGTCGTTTGGGATTCTGCCTGTCCTCCAGTTCTGAGAGTCTGTGTCGGCAGCATTGGGGGTTCCTGTCCTTTTGCCAGTATTTGTACCGGTTCCGTGAGTAGCGGCTCTGCCGCGTCCGTCGGCCTAGGCCGCTGTATTCCTTGGTTATATCTGTCACTGGTGTTTTGCAGAGGGTTCTGCTTATGCTGTCACCGCCGATACACAAAAGTATTGTGTCGGCGTGTGGACAGCATTTCCTTTGTTGTTCTTTTCCTTTGGTGGCAAGCCGCACATACATTTAGTTTTAGGCTAGTCAGTAGCCCCTGGCTTTGGTTGTTTCAGTTAGAGGGCCCCTTGTTATTACCCTGTCTCAGTTCACTCTTTGTCTCTCCTTAAGACCTGAGGGGGCATCGGAGTTGGGCAGACTTAATCCGCCCTTCAAACGCGGCTGCCATGGGCCCAAGAAACCATAGTCTCGCAAGAGTGAATTGACAGCATGGGTAAAACAACGGAGGTAGGGTGCAAGGGGCTATTCCCATTCCGTTTCCCTTTTCCAGCATTACGTCCTGGTGCTTTGGACTCTCTTTATAACATCTCCCTTGTTCTGAGCACCAGGAACCTAACAGTGGTCAGTTTACTTCCTGCTAAAGACATTCAGCCTGGCAGGCAATTATTGTATCTGCAGGCAAAGAGAATGATTGGAATCTAGAAAGAGTAATGATTAGAAAAAAAATCAAGTGGTCAGTTTACTTCCTGCTAACATGTATGTGTGGCTACATCAACTTTTTCCTCCTCCAATACCCTAAAAAAAAGAAAAGGAATAAATGTGCGTAATATTTTTTTCTATTATTTTGGCACACTTATAATTAATGATGTTAAAAAAAGGGTCAAGGAGCTAAGTGTGATATTTTGAAAACCATCAAAAACACTTGCAAACTATTTTGTGTTAATTATCACAAATGTCTAACTTGTTTTTTTACGTTTTTTTGGGTGGCTGCTTGTCATAGTAACATAGTATCTGAGGTTGAAAAAAGACAATTGTCCATCGAGTTCAACCTATTTGTGGTCTCCTATGCATGATGATTTGACTAAAATTTCTGACTGATGCTGCTGTCAGCCGTTACATTTTATCCCTATTTATAGTAACTATAATGCATGACTATGCACCATACCCCTGGATATCCTTATCCATTAGGAATTTATCTAACCCATTCTTAAAGGTGTTGACAGATTCCGCCATTACAACTCCCTCGGGCAGGGAATTCCAAACATGTATTGTCCTTACCGTGAAAAAGCCTTTACGCCGTATTGTGCGGAATCTCCTCTCCTCTAACCTGAGCGAGTGTCCACGAGTCCTCTGAGTTGATCTAACCAAAAACAGGTCCCGCGCAAGCTCCGTGTATTGTCTCCTTATATATTTGTAGATGTTGATCATATCCCCTCTTAGTCTCCGCTTTTCCAATGTAAACATGCCTAGTCTTTCAAGCCTTTCCTTGTATTCCATCGTCTCCATGCCCTTAATTAGTTTGGTCGCCCTCCTCTGTACCTTTTCAAGCTCCAGGATATCCGTTTTGTAGTACGGTGCCCAGAATTGTACACAGTATTCAAGGTGTGGCCTCACTAGTGATTTATATAACGGGAGTATAATACTCTCGTCCCTAGCATCAATACCCCATTTTATGCATGCTAATATCTTATTAGCCTTCTTTGTTGCAGTCCTACTTTGGGTACTACTGCTTAGCTTGCTATCTATGAGGACACCTAAGTCCTTTTCCAGTACAGAATCCCCTAATTTTACCCCATTTAGTAGGTAGGTGTAATTTATGTTCTTGTTACCACAGTGCATTACCTTACACTTGTCTGTGTTGAAGCGCATTCTCCATTTGGCTGCCCATGCTTCTAATTTAACTAAGTCGTTCTGAAGAGACTCGGCATCCTCCTCTGTATTTATAGCCTTACACAATTTGGTATCATCTGCAAAAATTGACACCATGCTCTCTAGACCTTCTGTTAGGTCGTTAATGAAAATATTGAACAATAGCGGTCCTAATACTGAGCCTTGCGGCACGCCACCTAGCACTTCAGTCCAAGTTGAAAAAGATCCATTAACCACAACGCGCTGCTTCCTATTATCTAACCAGTTTTTGACCCAAGTGCATATTGTGCTTCCTAGCCCTGATTCTTGTAGCTTTTAGATAAGTCTCATGTGTGGTACAGTATCGAACGCTTTGGCAAAGTCTAAAAAGATTACATCCACGTCTTTACCCTGATCTAGGTTTGCGCTTACTGTTTCATAAAAGCCAAGTAAGTTGGTTTGACAGGATCTGTCCTTCATAAACCCATGTTGATTCCTTTTAATGACCTTATTGGTTTCAAGGAACTTCTGAATACTATCTCTTAGAATACCTTCCAATACTTTCCCCACTATAGATGTAAGACTAACTGGTCTATAATTACCTGGTTCAGCTTTACTTTCCTTTTTGAATATAGGCACTACTTCCGCTATACGCCAGTCTTTGGGAACCATACCTGATATAACTGAATCCTTAAAGATCAAAGATAGCGGTTTTGCCAGTTCAGAGTGAAGCTCCATTAGAACCCTTGGATGAATACCATCGGGCCCTGGTGATTTATTAATCTTTAAATGTTTTAATCGGTCATAGACTACTTCCTCGCTTAAATAAGTACCTATCAGTGTGATATTCTCATTATTGAGATTGTGCGTTAGTCCCTGAATTGGGTCCTCACGAGTGAATACTGTTTAAAAAAAACTCATTTAGTGTGTCCGCTATGTCATTATCATTTTTGCTTAAAACTCCCAACTTGTCTTTTAAAGGGCCTATACTCTCCTTCTTTAATCTCTTGCTATTAATGTATTTAAAGAATTTTTTGGGGATTCGCTTTGCTTTCCTTTGCTACTAGTTTTTCAGTTTCTACTTTAGCCGCTCTTATTTCCTTTTTGCGAATTTTGTTACATTCCTTATAGTGCTGAAATGACTCTGCTTCCTTTGCCTTTAGCACTGTCATGTTGGCGTGCTCTGGTGGACCGTCTTGGTGGTGATGAGACTGGCATGATATTTGGAGTAGTCGTACCAGAACTGCTGGTTGTTTGCTGTTGGTGCATGCATCTGAGAGTTTCATTCAGGTTAGTGAGGGTGGCATTGAGTTCACGTGTAGCAGCATTTTGATTGTCTACTATTCTGATTAAACTTTCATTAATCTTTTGACTGTTTTGAAAAATGTTCATATAACTTTGCTGTTGTCTGTGCTGTTCTTCCATTAGTCTGTGCTGTTCTTCCATTATGCGCTGTAAGTTGCCCATGACCTGTGTAATGTCTGTACGCATGACTTCCATGGTATTGCCTATTCTGGTTGTTTGCTCATTTTGTCGACTCAGATTTCTTGAGATTCTTCTGAGGTGAGATGGTAGGCTTGCAAACATTTGTGTCTGCTTACGCAGGCAATCTTCATTAGTGGCCTGCTGTCTAGCCCAAATAGTCCAAAACACCTGATCAGGGCCTTGTGTTCCTGGTGTTGTTGGGCTGTGTTGTGGTGGTGGTGTGCTTTGCTGTGGTGGTGTACTCACAGGTGCTGGGGGGCTCATTCCTTGCATTAATGGCAGCATTTCTAAGATGTTTGTCTCCTCCATGTCACTGTGTTGGTGTTGTTGCGGAGGGATGCTGGTCCCAGGACTCGAAGCTGAAATATTAAACATATCTACGTTAGCTATCCATATGTTTGTGAAATGATAAAAAAACACTACACATGGAACACATGTCATTCACTGTTGCTTACAACTATTCTGCCTAGCAACATCATCACTCATAGCTTAAATGCATACATATGCCTGTTTGTGGCAACTGTGTCTGGTTACTTAATTGTGAAAGCAAACACTTTAGTTTTATTGGAGCTCACACATACTCCACCATAAAAAAACATTGGAATACATAATGTGTTACCTTATAGCTTTGTTCCAACAAACATAATAATGTTTTTGAATGTATTTTGCAATGTAACCTCAAGCACACATGAGAGTTTCAGAACAAAAAAAACTTTTCACAAAAAAAAAAAAAACATGCTTTTTTGTTGCAGCATCTTATACCCAATGTCATACTGTATGACTCAAGTGGACATACATATCTTTACTGGATGTGGACAAGGACATTTAGTTTGGATTCCATTTCAGCTTTTACTTACTGCGGTAAGTATTTTTGTTTTTGAAGTGTTTTGACTTAATGCGGTTATGACTGATTATGATTATGTTCTGACATTTTTCACTTTGATTCCAGTTTGATACTCACAATCAAGATGAGGGGAGTGTGGATGACGTCTTGGAGGTGTGTCCATAATTTGGAGTGGGGGCACCGAACATACGGACGATAATCTTCGTGGCGGGGTAGCCTGCTGTGTTTGTGCCGGGACAGACGACCTTGCTTTCTTTTCCGCCAAAGGTTTCTTGTGGTGATGTCTTCCAGAAAAGCCACTTCTGCTGCTCCATACTTCTTTTGATGGACCTTTTAATGAAAGTGCAATTTTGTTATGGCCATTCCTTTACAAGCATACCCTATACTACAATGGACACTTTACCTGCTTCCGCAGCGTCATCATCATCAGATGTGTTAGGATTTACTGGCCGACGAGAAGTACTGCTTTTTTCAGACACTGTATAAAATGAGATATATTCATAAATCATGCTATTGTGTATACATCCACCCATTATGCTTATAAACAGTTTTACATTTAGAAATGCTTGGTTTTGAATTCAAACAAACATAAGGACCAGAAAGCCAAAAATTAAACACAAAAAACAACCAAAACACATATGCACTATGGCAACATCAAGACAGCCAAACATGTACAGGACACTGACATAGGCCACAAGTTCAAGGAAAGGTTTTGTTTAAAAAAAAAAAGACAACTTCATTTTGTATTGATTTTAAAAATATTACAGATGCAATATCTAATTTGCTCTGTGATGTGGCACTCCAAAGACACATTACCAGTATATGTGCAAAAAATGTAAAAAAACTAATTTTTTTGCAAAAAAATATGCAGTATGGTGTCACGGTACAAATACAAGCCAAATAAAAAAAAAAAAAAAACAATAACATTCTCTAAAGATGACATTACACATGTAAGTGGTTTAAAAACAACTTTCCAGTACTCCAGCCTCTAACATGACAACGAATTTGTTAACTTAAAAAAAACATGGAACACATATATAAAACACTAGGTGATTCATCGCACCCTACGGGCGCTCTTCACACCGTCGTTAGGGGCTACGCCCCGTTAACCTCTGCACGCCTTTGAACATACGCAGGGCGGTAGATAACAGAATCAGAAACGCAGGGCAGTATAGAGGGCATACAGAAATGGTGTCCAGTTGAGATAAGATAGAGATGCGTAGGGGGGGAGAAAGGCAATGTACAGAAACGCTGTGCGATGGGTAAAGGATAGGGAGAGTCAGGGTGGTAGGGAGAGGATAAAGAGAGGCAAGGGGTTAGACAGAAAATACCGTTGCAAGAGGCTACGACCCATTATCCCCTGCACGGGCTTCAGCTGTGCTATAATTGTTATTACATGGAGTATTACCTGATTTTTTTTTTATGGCAGTGGGTAAATATTGTAAGGGGGCGTAGGCCTTTGTGAGGGCGTGCAGAGTGGCCGCAGGGCACAATGAATAACATAGTGTAGAGTGTAGTATATATTGCTAGTGTCTGCATTATGAAGTACCAGATGAGTAACAGCAATGCACTGTAGATAAGATACCAAGGTGCTGTGGCCACAGGTAGCAGAGCCGCTTATACACACAATGGCCACAAGTAGCAGAGCCGCTTATACACTCAATACCCACAGGTAGCAGCGCAGCTTATACACACAGCGCCCACAGGTAGCAGCGCAGCTTATACACACAGTGGCCACAGGTATCAGAGCCACGTATCCACACAGTGGCCAGAGGTAGCAGGGCAGCTTATACACACAATACCCAATGGTAGCAGAGCCGCTTATACACACAGCGCCCACAGGTAGCAGAACCGCTTATACACACAATGGCCACAGGTAGCAGAGCCGCTTATACACACAGTGCCCACAGGGGGCAGAGGCGCTTATACACACAGTGCCCACAGATAGCAGATCCGCTTATACACACAATACCCACAGGTAGCAGAACCACTTATACACACAATACCCACAGGTGCAGAGGCGCTTATACACACAGTGCCCACAGGTAGCAGAGCCGCTTATACACACAATACCCACAGGGGGCAGAGGCGCTTATACACACAGTGCCCACAGGTAGCAGAGGGGCTTATACACACAGTGCCCACAGGTAGTAGAGGCGCTTATACACACAATACCCACAGGTAGCAGAGCCGCTTATACACACAATGGCCACAGGTAGCAGAGCCGCTTATACACACAATACCCACAGGTAGCAGAGGCGCTTATACACACAGTGGCCACAGGTAGCAGAGCCGCTTATACACACAATGCCCACAGGTAGCAGAGCCGCTTATACACACACAATACTCACAGGTAGCAGAGCCGCTTATACTTACAATACCCACAGGTAGCAGAGGCGCTTATACACACAGTGCCCACAGGTAGCAGAGCCGCTTATACACACAGTACCCCCAGGTAGCAGAGGCGCTTATACACAGTGCCCACAGGTAGCAGTGTTGCTTATACACATAATGGCCACAGTATTAGTGTTTCTAATTAATCCAATGTCCATTGGTAGCAACTATACTCACAAAAGTTTTGGGGGTTTGGAAAGGGGGTGGGTTCAGTGAGGTTCCTATCCGTGCGGCTGATCAGCCCGATTCAGGGAATCACTTGTAGCGGCTGTGGATGGTGTCAGAGGTGCTACGTGTGGTGGAGGGGTGGGTGTGGGAGGGGGTCCAGAGGTGTTGTTGGTGGCGGAGGGGTGGGTGCAGGGGCACGGATGGCGTAAAGGGTGCAGAGGTGCTGTGGGTGGGGGAGGGGTAGGTGTAGAGGGGGCGCGGATGGGGAGTGTAGTTGCTGTTGGTGGGGGAGGGGTGGGTGCGGGGGACTGTGGATGAAGGAGGGGGTATGGAGGTGATGTGTGTGTGGGAGGGGCGATGTAGGGGTGTGCGTTTGGAGGTGCAGGGGGGGTGAGCTTAGGTGATGGGTTTCAGAAGTGCTGTGGGTGGGGGAGGTGTGGGATGGCACGGATGGGGGATGTAGATGTTGTGGATGGGGGAGGGGTGGATGCGGGGGAGCTGTGGATGGGGGAGGGAGTCCGGAGGTGGTTCGGGTGGTGGTCCAGAGGTGTTGCGAGTGGGGGAGGGGCAGGTGTGGGAGGTCCACAGATGTGGAGGGTGTCTGTAGATAATGCGGGCGGGTAGGTGCTGTGGTTGTGGGAGTGGCGGGGGTGTTGCGGGTGGAGTACGTGATCTGGATGGGGTAGGTGATGTGGATGTGCGGTAGCCAGGGGAGGGGCGGGGGCGGGGATGGCACGGATGGGGGAGGGGGTCCGTGGGCGCTGTCGATGAGTGAGGGGTGGGTGTGGGGTTACGGCGGTTGTGGTGGGCCAGGTGTGCTGCTGCGGTGGTTGGGGGAGGGTGCTGGTGCAGGGATACCGCAGTTGGGGTAGGGCGGTTGGTGCAGCTGCGGCGGGTAGGGGAGGGGCAGGGGAGGGGGTGCGGCGGTGGGGAAGGGGCGGGTGTGAGGATGCTGCGGGTGGGGTGCCAGGGGTGGGGGGGGGGGCGTGAGGGGGTGTGGATGGGGTCTGTAGATGCTGCTGGTGGTGGAGGGGCAGGTGCAGGAGGCTGTGGATGAAGGAAGGGGCCTGGAGGTGCTGTGTGTGGGGAGTTGGCGATGTAGGGGGAGGTGGGGTTGCAGAGGGGGAGGTTGGGTGATGGTTTGTAGAAGTGCTGGGGGTGGGGGAGGTGTCTGTAGATGATGGGGGTGGGGGAGGGGCCGGAGGTGCTGTGGATGGGGGAGTGGTGGCTGTGGGGGTGTGGTGGCTGTGGGGGTGTGGTGGTGGTCCGGATGTGCCGCGGGCAGGGGAGAGGCGGGTGCGGGGATGGGGCGGATGGGGGAGGGGATCAGAGGGCGCTGTGGGTGGGTGAGGGGCTGGTGCGGGGTTAACGCAGTTGGGGAGTGCCGGCTGTGGTGGTGGAGGGGGCCATTTGGCGGGGTGGTGCGGTTGGGTGGGAGGTGGGTGTGAGGGTGCCACGGTTGCGGGGGCGGGTGGTGCTGCAGGAAGGGGAGGGGTGGGGGTGCGGGAGCAGGGGTCCTGTGCGTAGGGGAGGGGCGGGGTGCCATGGGTGGAGGGTTGGGAGCAGGGGTGATATGGTTGTGGGAGGGGTTTAGGGAGAAGCTGGTGTGGGAGTGCCGTGGGTGGGGGAGGGGGGGCTGCGGGTGGGTGGGTGGTGCCATGGGTGTGGGGACAGGTGCGGGGGGCAGGGACGGGTGCAGTAGTGCTACGGTTGGGGTGTGGGAAGCGGCTGCGGGGGTTTCCGAGGGTTGGCGCGGGTGGGGGAGGGGGTGCGGGAGCAGGGGTGTTGCGGATGGGGGAGGGACTGGTGCAGGAGGGGCGGATGTGGTGGTGGTGCGGATGGGGTGGAGGGGTGTAGCGGGGGAGAGGTGGGTATGGGAGTGGGGGAGGGGCGGGGGTGCCGCGGGCGGGGGAGGGGGCAGTTTGCCGGGGTGGTGCGGTTGGGGGTGGGTGGGGGTGAGGGTGCTATGGTTGCAGGGTCGGGTGGGTGGTGCTGCAGGTAGGGGAGGGGTGGGGGTGTGGGAGCAAGGGTGCTGTGCGTAGTGGAGGGTCGGGGCGCCATGGGTGGGGAGTTGGGAGCAGGGGTGATGTGGGTTTGGGAGGGTTGGGGGGGCTGTGGGAGAAGCTGGTGTGGGAGTGCCGTGGGTAGGGGAGGGGGTGGGTCCTGGGCGTAGGGGCGTTGTGCCATGGGTGGGGGACAGGTGTGGGGGGGCAGTGGCGGGTGCAGTGGTGGTGCGGATGGGGGGTGGAAGGCGGCTGCGGGGGTTCCAAGGGTTGGGGGTGTGGCGTGGGTGGGGAAGGGGGTGCAGGAGCAGGGGTGTTGCGGATGGGGGAGGGGTGGGTGCAGGAGGGGCAGATGCGGTGGTGGTGCGGGTGGAGTGGAGGATGCAGGGGTGTAGCGGGGGGAGAGGTGGGTATGGTGGTGGAGTGGAGGGGTGCCACGGGTGGGGGAGGGGGCGGTTTGCCGGTGTGGTGCATTTAAGGGGGTGGTGGGTTTGAGGGTGCCACGGTTGCAGGGGCGGGTGCTACAGGTAGGGGAGGGGTGGGGGTACGGGAGCAGGGGTGCTGTGCGTAGTAGAGGGGCGGGGGTGCCATCGGTGGGGGGTTGGGAGCAGGGGTGATGTGGGTGTGGGAGGGCTGTGGGAGAAGATGGTGTGGGAGTGCCGTGGATGGGGGAGGGGGGGTGCTGGGGGTGGGGGCGTGGTGCCATGGGTGGGGGGACAGGTGCGGAGGGGGGGCAGGTGCTGGAGCAGTGGTGGTGCAGTTGGGTGGTGGGAGGCAGCTGCTGGGGTTCCGAGGGTTGGGGCGGTGGTGCGGGTGGGGGAGGGGTGGGTGCAGGAGGGGCAGATGCGGTGGTGGTGCGGGTTGGGTGAAGAGTGCAGCGGGGGGGAGAGGTAGGTATGGGGGAGGGGCAGGGTTGCAGTGGGTGGGGGAGGGGCGGGGGGTGCTGCAGGTGTGGGAGCTATGGGTGGGGGCGTGAGTGCCACGGGTGGGAGCGGATGTGTGGGATGTGTTGGGTGCCGCAGGGGGGGGCAGCGGGTGTTGGTGCTGTGGGTGGGGGAGGGGGCAGAGTGCCACGGGTGGTGCGGGTGTTGGTGCTGCGGGTGGGGGAGGGGGTGGAGTGCCACGGGTGATGGGTGGATGCGGTGGGTACCGCGGGTAGGTGGCGCGGGTGTTGGTGCTGCGGGTGGGGGAGAGGGTGGGAGTGCCGCGGGTGGGGGGCAAATGCGGTTGGTTTCCGCGGGTGTTGGTGCTACGGGTGGGGGAGGGGGCGGGAGTTCCGCGGGTGGGTGGCGCGGGTGTTTGTGCTCTGGGTGGGGGAGGGGACGGGAGTGCCGCGGGTGGTGGGTGGATGCGGCGGGTGTTTGTGCTACGGGAGGGGGCGGGAGCAGTGGCGCCACAACGTGGGTGCGGGGGGTGCGGGCCGCACCCGGGTGTTACCCTCTGAGGGGTGACACCAAAGTGCCGGCTCCTGTCACAGTGCAGAAGCCAGCACTGCAGATTCAGCAGTTTCCGGGTGAAGGCCGTATCCCCCGACCCACAATGTGCCGAAAACGGGGGGTCGGGATGCGAAGCCACGCCCCCTTCTGCAAAGCCACGCCCCCTTTTCACCCCGCGACCGCACCGGGTCTTATAAAAGTAAGTGACGGGTGGATGCCGCGGATGTTGGTGCTGCGGGAGGGGGAGAGGGCGGGAGTGCCGCGGGTGGGGGGCAGATGCGGGTGGTTGCCGCGGGTGGGAGAGGGAGTGAGTGCGGCTGCGAGTGCTCAGCATGTCCCCCTGACTCAGCGGCAGCCGCAAGACTGTGAGGCGGGTAGTGTGAGTTCCGCTCACAGTCAGCGGCTGCGATGTCACCAGGGGCAGGGAGTGTACGGGGAGAAGGGAGACAGGGGACTGGGCGGAGATGGGGAGGGGACTGGGCGGAGAGAGGGAGGGGACTGTTCCTGCCCAGATCTGTGACTCCGCCCAGCGTTACGGCCAGGCACAGAATCACAGAGTTGGGCTAATATATAGGAGATAGTCATAATGTTTTAAAAATAAAAAAACCCAAAAGGAACACATTATTGCAGGACAAATCAGTTTGGACGACACGGACATCTGCCTTTTGATCTGCATTGCCTGAATCCCTACTCCAAACCTCCGAATGGAATAAGCTGTTTGCGGTGGTGCGACGAATATTCCACCGGGATCGGATTGCCTTTTTCTAAATAAGAGGCTCTCTGCCCACCGCAAACCCAATAGAGGGTGAGATCTTGTTTTGGGATTGGCATATTGTTATTTTACATGTATATTGGCCCTCATTCCGAGTCGTTCGCTCGGTATTTTTCATCGCATCGCAGTGAAATTCCGCTTAGTGCGCATGCGCAATATTCGCACTGCGACTGCGCCAAGTATCTTTGCTATGTAGAAAGTATTTTTACTCACGGCTTTTTCATCGCTCCGGCAATCGTAATGTGATTGACAGGAAATGGGTGTTACTGGGCGGAAACACGGCGTTTTATGGGAGTGTGGCTGAAAACGCTACCGTTTCCGGAAAAAACGCAGGAGTGGCCGGAGAAACGGGGGAGTGGTTGGGCGAACGCTGGGTGTGTTTGTGACGTCAAACCAGGAACGACAAGCACTGAACTGATCGCACAGGCAGAGTAAGTCTGGAGCTACTCTAAAACTGCTAAGTA
Source organism: Pseudophryne corroboree (assembly GCF_028390025.1). Classification (NCBI taxonomy): domain Eukaryota; kingdom Metazoa; phylum Chordata; class Amphibia; order Anura; family Myobatrachidae; genus Pseudophryne; species Pseudophryne corroboree. The sequence continues at coordinate 288,529 of NW_026970256.1, forward strand.
GTTTGTGAGCGCAATATTGCGAATACATCGGTCGCAATTTTAAGATGCTAAGATACACTCCCAGTAGGCGGCGGCTTAGCGTGTGTAACTCTGCTAAATTCGCCTTGCGACCGATCAACTCGGAATGAGGGCCATTGTTTTTATGTAATAAAGCACTGTGGTTTTATATAAAACCCATTTGTTACTGCCATCATCTTTGTTACAAGGGCGCCAATGCACACATCCATTATTCTTTAACTTGCAGGACAAATCAGAGACACACCAAGTCCAAACTACACATGCAAAATATCTGTTTGAAAAACACATGACATACAATAAAGTAAGATGTTACATTGGCTTTTAGCTAACACATGACCCAAAACAATGAATTTGCAGACACACACTTGAAGATGGGAGTAATATGCAACGTCACATGACACAGATTACCAAATAAAACATTTTAACACAAAAAACAAACAAAAAAAACCACATGCTCACCATTCTTCCTTGGCCTATCTGAATCCCGGACATGGGTTGCAGAGACAACTTCAGGAGGGATTACACTCCGCATGGGCTCCTCATACTCCAGATAACTTGCTATATAGGGCTGCCCACCACCGGTTTTCCGAGCCGACTTGGCCTCCTTGGCCATTTTGGACTTGACACGTCGCTTTATGTCATAGTACCGTTTGCGGCATGTGTCCTCCGTCCGCTTGACCACCCCCTCACTATTGACCACAACACCGTCTTCCTCCGTGTTGGCACCTTGGCAGACTCAGGGCCAAATAGCTGCCTCTGATACTTCATCAGCTCAGGCACCAATGCCACATTTTCTGCAAAACTAAACTTAACATTCCGCCCAGTCTTAGTAGTGGTGCGTGGCTGCGGAGCACTCTGACTGTCACTGTCACTTGAGGCTGCTGCAGCAACCTCACCCACCTCCTCCACCTCACTAACCTCACTAACACTCACCTCCTCCACCTGACCAACCTCCTCCCCCTCACTCACACCCTCCACCTCTGAGTCACACATAATTGTGTGTCTACACAGTTAACACAGGAAAAAAAAAAGACAAACAACACACTCCTCCACTACCACTACACAACTCACACACACACACACACACACCCCCACACAAACACTGACAAGGGACTATAAAGAAAAATAACTTGGACTAAAAATGAGACAAAACCACAAAATACAAGACAACAAGAATGACAAGACGACTTTCAAACACAATACCACACTCAGAAATCGCTACCAACACTCCTCAACAAACCACAAATTCACCTACCTCCACAGCACAACCTCCCTCCTCCTCACCACTAACTAAACCCACGAGGTGCGGACGGTTTGGGGCGTATTTATTAGAGATGAGCGGGTTCGGTTTCTCTGAATCCGAACCCGCCCGAACTTCATGTTTTTTTACACGGGTCCGAGCGACTCGGATCTTCCCGCCTTGCTCGGTTAACCCGAGCGCGCCCGAACGTCATCATCACGCTGTCGGATTCTCGCGAGGCTCGGATTCTATCGCGAGACTCGGATTCTATATAAGGAGCCGCGCGTCGCGGCCATTTTCACACGTGCATTGAGATTGATAGGGAGAGGACGTGGCTGGCGTCCTCTCCGTTTAGAAATTAAAATAGATAGGAGAGTGAGAGTGAGACACTTCATTTACTTACTGGAGCTTAGGAGGAGTTATACTAGTGACTGATGACCAGTGACCTGACCACCAGTGCAGTTTTATAATTTATTATTATTTAATAATCCGTTCTGTTCTTGTTCTCTGCCTGAAAAAAACGATACACAGTGACTCAGTCACACTCACATACCATATCTGTGCTCAGCCCAGTGTGCTGCATCATCTATGTATAATATCTGACTGTGCTCACACAGCTTAATTGTGGGGGAGACTGGGGAGCAGTTATAGGTTATAGCAGGAGCCAGGAGTACATATTAAACAGTGCACACTTTTGCTGCCAGAGTGCCACTGCCAGTGTGACTGACCACTGACCACTGTGACCAGTGACCTGACCACACTGACCACCAGTATAGTATATTGTGATTGAATGTCTGCCTGAAAAAGTACACTCGTCGTGTGACTTGTGTGGTGTTTTTTTATTCTATAAAAATTAAAAAACTCATTCTGCTGACAGACAGTGTCCACTCCAGCAGGTCCGTCATTATATAATATATACCTGTCCGGCTGCAGTAGTGATATATATATATTTTTTATATCATTATTTATCATCCAGTCTACTAGCAGCAGACACAGTACGGTAGTTCACGGCTGTAGCTACCTCTGTGTCGGCACTCGGCAGTCCATCCATAATTGTATACCACCTACCCGTGGTTTTTTTTTTTCTTTCTTCTTTATACATACTACATCTCATTATCATCCAGTCTATATTAGCAGCAGACACAGTACAGTACGGTAGTCCACGGCTGTAGCTACCTCTGTGTCGGCACTCGGCAGTCCATCCATAATTGTATACCACCTACCCGTGGTTTTTTTTTTCTTTCTTCTTTATACATACTACATCTCATTATCAACCAGTCTATATTAGCAGCAGACACAGTACGGTAGTTCACGGCTGTAGCTACCTCTGTGTCGGCACTCGGCAGTCCATCCATAATTGTATACCACCTACCCGTGGTTTTTTTTTTCTTTCTTCTTTATACATACATACTACATCTCATTATCATCCAGTCTATATTAGCAGCAGACACAGTACAGTACGGTAGTCCACGGCTGTAGCTACCTCTGTGTCGGCACTCGGCAGTCCATCCATAATTGTATACCACCTACCCGTGGTTTTTTTTTTCTTTCTTCTTTATACATACTACATCTCATTATCATCCAGTCTATATTAGCAGCAGACACAGTACAGTACGGTAGTCCACGGCTGTAGCTACCTCTGTGTCGGCACTCGGCACTCGGCAGTCCATCCATAATTGTATACCACCTACCCGTGGTTTTTTTTTTCTTTCTTCTTTATACATACTACATCTCATTATCAACCAGTCTATATTAGCAGCAGACACAGTACAGTACGGTAGTCCACGGCTGTAGCTACCTCTGTGTCGGCACTCGGCAGTCCATCCATAATTGTATACCACCTACCCGTGGTTTTTTTTTTCTTTCTTCTTTATACATACTACATCTCATTATCAACCAGTCTATATTAGCAGCAGACACAGTACGGTAGTTCACGGCTGTAGCTACCTCTGTGTCGGCACTCGGCAGTCCATCCATAATTGTATACCACCTACCCGTGGTTTTTTTTTTCTTTCTTCTTTATACATACATACTACATCTCATTATCATCCAGTCTATATTAGCAGCAGACACAGTACAGTACGGTAGTCCATGGCTGTAGCTACCTCTGTGTCGGCACTCGGCAGTCCATCTTTAATTGTATACCACCTACCCGTGGTTTTTTTTTTCTTTCTTCTTTATACATACTACATCTCATTATCATCCAGTCTATATTAGCAGCAGACACAGTACAGTACGGTAGTCCACGGCTGTAGCTACCTCTGTGTCGGCACTCGGCACTCGGCAGTCCATCCATAATTGTATACCACCTACCCGTGGTTTTTTTTTTCTTTCTTCTTTATACATACTACATCTCATTATCAACCAGTCTATATTAGCAGCAGACACAGTACAGTACGGTAGTCCACGGCTGTAGCTACCTCTGTGTCGGCACTCGGCAGTCCATCCATAATTGTATACCACCTACCCGTGGTTTTTTTTTTCTTTCTTCTTTATACATACTACATCTCATTATCATCCAGTCTATATTAGCAGCAGACACAGTACAGTACGGTAGTCCACGGCTGTAGCTACCTCTGTGTCGGCACTCGGCAGTCCATCCATAATTGTATACCACCTACCCGTGGTTTTTTTTTTCTTTCTTCTTTATACATACTACATCTCATTATCAACCAGTCTATATTAGCAGCAGACACAGTACAGTATGGTAGTCCACGGCTGTAGCTACCTCTGTGTCGGCACTCGGCAGTCCATCCATAATTGTATACCACCTACCCGTGGTTTTTTTTTTCTTTCTTCTTTATACATACTACATTTCATTATCATCCAGTCTATATTAGCAGCAGACACAGTACAGTACGGTAGTCCACGGCTGTAGCTACCTCTGTGTCGGCACTCGGCAGTCCATCCATAATTGTATACCACCTACCCGTGGTTTTTTTTTTTCTTCTTTATACATACTACATCTCATTATCAACCAGTCTATATTAGCAGCAGACACAGTACAGTACGGTAGTCCACGGCTGTAGCTACCTCTGTGTCGGCACTCGGCAGTCCATCCATAATTGTATACCACCTACCCGTGGTTTTTTTTTTCTTTCTTCTTTATACATTCTACATCTCATTATCATCCAGTCTATATTAGCAGCAGACACAGTACAGTACGGTAGTCCACGGCTGTAGCTACCTCTGTGTTGGCACTCGGCAGTCCATCCATAATTGTATACCACCTACCCGTGGTTTTTTTTTTCTTTCTTCTTTATACATACTACATCTCATTATCATCCAGTCTATATTAGCAGCAGACACAGTACAGTACGGTAGTCCACGGCTGTAGCTACCTCTGTGTCGGCACTCGGCAGTCCATCCATAATTGTATACCACCTACCCATGGTTTTTTTTTTCTTTCTTCTTTATACATACTACATCTCATTATCAACCAGTCTATATTAGCAGCAGACACAGTACAGTACGGTAGTCCACGGCTGTAGCTACCTCTGTGTCGGCACTCGGCAGTCCATTCATAAGTATACTAGTATCCATCCATCTCCATTGTTTACCTGAGGTGCCTTTTAGTTGTGCCTATTAAAATATGGAGAACAAAAATGTTGAGGTTCCAAAATTAGGGAAAGATCAAGATCCACTTCCACCTCGTGCTGAAGCTGCTGCCACTAGTCATGGCCGAGACGATGAAATGCCAGCAACGTCGTCTGCCAAGGCCGATGCCCAATGTCATAGTACAGAGCATGTCAAATCCAAAACACCAAATATCAGTAAAAAAAGGACTCCAAAACCTAAAATAAAATTGTCGGAGGAGAAGCGTAAACTTGCCAATATGCCATTTACCACACGGAGTGGCAAGGAACGGCTGAGGCCCTGGCCTATGTTCATGGCTAGTGGTTCAGCTTCACATGAGGATGGAAGCACTCAGCCTCTCGCTAGAAAACTGAAAAGACTCAAGCTGGCAAAAGCACCGCAAAGAACTGTGCGTTCTTCGAAATCCCAAATCCACAAGGAGAGTCCAATTGTGTCGGTTGCGATGCCTGACCTTCCCAACACTGGACGTGAAGAGCATGCGCCTTCCACCATTTGCACGCCCCCTGCAAGTGCTGGAAGGAGCACCCGCAGTCCAGTTCCTGATAGTCAGATTGAAGATGTCAGTGTTGAAGTACACCAGGATGAGGAGGATATGGGTGTTGCTGGCGCTGGGGAGGAAATTGACCAGGAGGATTCTGATGGTGAGGTGGTTTGTTTAAGTCAGGCACCCGGGGAGACACCTGTTGTCCGTGGGAGGAATATGGCCGTTGACATGCCTGGTGAAAATACCAAAAAAATCAGCTCTTCAGTGTGGAGGTATTTCAACAGAAAAGCGGACAACAGGTGTCAAGCCGTATGTTGCCTTTGTCAAGCTGTAATAAGTAGGGGTAAGGACGTTAACCACCTCGGAACATCCTCCCTTATACGTCACCTGCAGCGCATTCATAATAAGTCAGTGACAAGTTCAAAAACTTTGGGCGACAGCGGAAGCAGTCCACTGACCAGTAAATCCCTTCCTCTTGTAACCAAGCTCACGCAAACCACCCCACCAACTCCCTCAGTGTCAATTTCCTCCTTCCCCAGGAATGCCAATAGTCCTGCAGGCCATGTCACTGGCAATTCTGACGAGTCCTCTCCTGCCTGGGATTCCTCCGATGCATCCTTGCGTGTAACGCCTACTGCTGCTGGCGCTGCTGTTGTTGCTGCTGGGAGTCGATGGTCATCCCAGAGGGGAAGTCGTAAGCCCACTTGTACTACTTCCAGTAAGCAATTGACTGTCCAACAGTCCTTTGCGAGGAAGATGAAATATCACAGCAGTCATCCTGCTGCAAAGCGGATAACTGAGGCCTTGACAACTATGTTGGTGTTAGACGTGCGTCCGGTATCCGCCGTTAGTTCACAGGGAACTAGACAATTTATTGAGGCAGTGTGCCCCCGTTACCAAATACCATCTAGGTTCCACTTCTCTAGGCAGGCGATACCGAGAATGTACACGGACGTCAGAAAAAGACTCACCAGTGTCCTAAAAAATGCAGTTGTACCCAATGTCCACTTAACCACGGACATGTGGACAAGTGGAGCAGGGCAGGGTCAGGACTATATGACTGTGACAGCCCACTGGGTAGATGTATGGACTCCCGCCGCAAGAACAGCAGCGGCGGCACCAGTAGCAGCATCTCGCAAACGCCAACTCTTTCCTAGGCAGGCTACGCTTTGTATCACCGCTTTCCAGAATACGCACACAGCTGAAAACCTCTTACGGCAACTGAGGAAGATCATCGCGGAATGGCTTACCCCAATTGGACTCTCCTGTGGATTTGTGGCATCGGACACGCCAGCAATATTGTGTGTGCATTAAATATGGGCAAATTCCAGCACGTCCCATGTTTTGCACATACCTTGAATTTGGTGGTGCAGAATTTTTTTAAAAACGACAGGGGCGTGCAAGAGATGCTGTCGGTGGCCAGAAGAATTGCGGGACACTTTCGGCGTACAGGCACCACGTACAGAAGACTGGAGCACCACCAAAAACGCCTGAACCTGCCCTGCCATCATCTGAAGCAAGAAGTGGTAACGAGGTGGAATTCAACCCTCTATATGCTTCAGAGGTTGGAGGAGCAGCAAAAGGCCATTCAAGCCTATACAATTGAGCACGATATAGGAGGTGGAATGCACCTGTCTCAAGTGCAGTGGAGAATGATTTCAACGTTGTGCAAGGTTCTGATGCCCTTTGAACTTGCCACACGTGAAGTCAGTTCAGACACTGCCAGCCTGAGTCAGGTCATTCCCCTCATCAGGCTTTTGCAGAAGAAGCTGGAGACATTGAAGGAGGAGCTAACACGGAGCGATTCCGCTAGGCATGTGGGACTTGTGGATGGAGCCCTTAATTCGCTTAACAAGGATTCACGGGTGGTCAATCTGTTGAAATCAGAGCACTACATTTTGGCCACCGTGCTCAATCCTAGATTTAAAGCCTACCTTGGATCTCTCTTTCCGGCAGACACAAGTCTGCTGGGGTTGAAAGACCTGCTGGTGAGAAAATTGTCAAGTCAAGCGGAACGCGACCTGTCAACATCTCCTCCTTCACATTCTCCCGCAACTGGGGGTGCGAGGAAAAGGCTCAGAATTCCGAGCCCACCCGCTGGCGGTGATGCAGGGCAGTCTGGAGCGACTGCTGATGCTGACATCTGGTCCGGACTGAAGGACCTGACAACGATTACGGACATGTCGTCTACTGTCACTGCATATGATTCTCTCACCATTGAAAGAATGGTGGAGGATTATATGAGTGACCGCATCCAAGTAGGCACGTCACACAGTCCGTACTTATACTGGCAGGAAAAAGAGGCAATTTGGAGGCCCTTGCACAAACTGGCTTTATTCTACCTAAGTTGCCCTCCCACAAGTGTGTACTCCGAAAGAGTGTTTAGTGCCGCCGCTCACCTTGTCAGCAATCGGCGTACGAGGTGACAATGCTAAATTCCCTTGTCGTATAAACAACCCTTTATGAAGTCTAAGAACACTGTACGCTGTTTACTTAAGAAGTACCGTAATGGTACGCTAGTTGCGTAACGATCGCTCAGCCGTAGGCGAGATGCTCGAGCGTCACGTTCGCTCACGGCCCAGTGATCACAGGACACGTTATTGGCTATGACTAGAGTAATGATTCGCTATGGCGTAGCGGACGCTCGAGACCACGAGGAGATCACCAGCGGCGCAGACGCTCACAACGCTATACCTTTATGTCTAAACCTTATACCAATGAAATACACGGAATACCTTAATGTGAATACAGGGTGTAAGTGCAACCTTGTGTAACCTGACTAACTACAAAGCTGCTTGAGCGTCACCGACGCTCAAGTGAACACTTAACACTATAGGAAATACACAGATACTGGTTTAGGGTCCAAAGCCTATTAACTGTATTATATCTAGTATACTTGTAAAAAGGGGATAACAGTACAAATGATACACTACAATATAACAAAGACTTCCTAACCAAAATACAATACTATCTAATAAAATACAATACTAGTCTAGGGGAGATACGAGAGAGAGAGAGAGAAGGGAAAGAGAGAGAGAGAGACGGAGAGAGATGAGAGAAATTGGCTCACAGAAAGACAATGATTACGGAGAGAAACTTACGCACAAGGGTAAACGATCGCATGCGCCTGGACATCCAGCACCCGATTTTCAGCAATGAGAACCGTTGAAGAGTGAGAGCTGGATGTGGTCGGCCTGCCTATTTATGCCCCACACACAATGCAATCTCATAGTCCCTACAATCCCATTGTCCATTGGATGAAGGAATTCGACCCTGTATCACAACAAAAGGTCATAGGTTGATTCATACAGGTGGGCTGTGACGATTTCAAACAGCTCAGGTGGGTGGGGAACTAGGTTTCCCGCCGCATACCTGAGTATGAGTAAATAGTAGAAATGGACAGAAACTTCTTATGTCCATAACTATTCGCACGAGCGATTAATACGCTCCAAACCAACACCGGAATATTGCTAATTAAATACTCTTCCGATGGGTACCAAACACTGCTGTATGAGTCTTGTTAGACCCTTCGTACGATACAAAGAGGGATTACTTTAAACAGGGACCTTCTATATTAACCAAACTTTCAGAAACTATCAAAGGGATCATGATCTATAAACTACATTAATTGTGAAAATATGTAACGAATGAGTCGCACGCTACGACTACATAAACTCTACCGTAAATACGCATACCGCGCCTGCGAGTGCACGCTATTGCGGGTATGCGCCTTCACGGGAGAGCGTACGCATGCGCAGCACGGACCAGTGTGCAGTGCAAATATGGCAACGTGCATAGAGACATTTTTCTGACTTTGACAGTCCACCCTTTGGCAGTCAATAATAACTGCCACAAAACATTTAAGGAGAAAAATGCAAGTCAGGGGTTAATTGATTTCCATGGTTGGGTAAGGGAGGAAAGAGGAGAAGGTGTGAAGAGGGTATGACCTAGTGAGATAGCAGAAGCATGTGTGTATGAATCCATGTTTGGGGGGTCATGTATCATCGTGCCGTACGTGTTGTACATCAAGCTTCGAGGTATTGCGAAGTATACATTTGAATTCCTTCTTATCCTGTGGTACAGGTCTGTGGATGGGCTGTCAAACTTTACCGAGCTCTTTTCGGATTTTGAACAAAATGGGGAGCACATTTTAGTTGATGATACATGAATGGGGGAGGTATGTGGTTGCTGATATCTGTGCCTGTATTCCCTATCGTCTATGTGTGTCATTACCTGAGGGTTGTAGAGATGAAGATAAAGAACACTTATGGAAAATGCAATGATATTCTATGTCAGGGAAATGTACATCTGTCGTCGAAGTTGTGTTCGGTATCTGTTGAGAGTCGTCTTCTTTGCGCTGTATTGCTCCTTGGGCATGAGCAAATAGCTTTGTCTGAGCCATCAGATTTACAAAAAAAAATGTTGGGCTAGCGTGAGTTTAAATGTACTAGGGAAACTGGGGATCCATGGCAAAGTTCATCAAGTGTCCATTTCTCAAGTGGTCAAAACTTCATCTTTGGTGCTTGTCTGTTGTCTGTATAGCGTCTCGTCAACTTCCTCGTCCAAGGGGGTCTTTGTATCTTGGAGAAAAACAGAAAAACAGGTGAAAGAAACGGACCGTATAATCGCATTTTCATCACATTCGGGTTTCTATCATTGGGTCATAAATCAAATCCAGGTTAATTACAGTTTCCTCGCTCCTCAAGCTCATCACTCTTGTACTTTGTTTGCACCTCATTAAAGCCTGCCTGCATCTAAATATCAATCCAATCGATATAACGACACCCAAGATACATAGTAGAAACTTTCCAACATCCATTATGACTCCTTGAGCCCAGTCCCCCAAACCGGAGAACCAATTTCGCGGGTTCAACCATGACACCCAACCAGTCAGCTCATTACCTACAGCAGCAAGGGTGAGATTGTGTTTTCGACGAAATTCCCACTTCAATTGGAGAATGTCGTCCATCTTTTGGTCTATGACCTCTACCGGATCCTCGGTGCTATTCGTGATATAAGTGCAACACTTTATGCCGTACTGTGTTGCCAATGTAACACAATATCCGCCTGTTACTGCTGTAAGATAATTAAGAACCATCCTATGCTGAACTAGTTCTGTTTTATAAGCTTGAAGTTCTCTTCCAGTGTATCTAAACGTGTCATCATACATTTCAGTGATATTATCTAACAAATTGGCGAGTGCGGAAATGTATCTATAATTCATCACTCCTCGAGCGGTGCGAGTGAAATCTAACGCTACCAGAACCTGAATCCCGGTGGATTCATGGATAAGATCGGAGGCCGGATGCTCTAACCTTTCTGACAGTTGTCTTTTAACTCGGTGCTCGTAATGAGTGTGAGTATAAGGAGCTTGGGCACCACGGTGTATGTCCTTCATTTTGTCATGTGTTACAGTCATCACTTCAGGCAATACTTTTCCAATATAACACAATCCTTCAGAGTTTGGGGCAAGCCACTTGTACGCCTTTCTCCCGCATATGAAATATGCATCATCGGGGAGAACATATGGGACGGAGAAGGACATGACCATGTTACAAACCTTCCAGGTGAAATCTCCTGACCCTAATTCTTCCATCTGCCTAATGCACGTATCAGTTTGTACGATATGTGCACAGTATCCTGGTGATACCTCTCCAACTCTAGTAATCCTATTTCCTAAGGTATATCGATACCGGAAAGATTTTCCTCTACTGGCTATGTGGCGTACCAGCTCTGTATCTGTAGGCATTCTATCTGCTCTGTGTGAAAAGGTCATGGTAAGGTTGCTCCATGACACTTCCCAATTTCCCGGTTTTCTGGGATTGGAGATATTGAAACATAAGAGGGACCTATCCACATGGTATTGGTGGAGCTTCAAACTAGGAGGGCTGGAGATATTAAACCTCCGGTCCACCGGTCTCCCACCACTTAGCTCAAGTACCTCCCCTAACGTTAAAGGAAATGGTACTAGCCCTGATTTGCTATGACCCTGAGGTACTTGAGAGCATACCCAACAATCTGTTTGGTTTAACACGTTACCCACTAAGGAGTGATAGTCACTCAATGGATGCCGGTCCATATGGATATTAAAACTAGATTAGCATTTCTTAATGCATCCATCTTCAACCAGATTATCACAGAGCCTACAGATACAATTTTCTTCAGCTAACAATCCTTCAAAGAAAATGTTTACAGATAACATGGTTGTTAGATCGTGCCCGGTACTCGCCTTTGCTTGGTGATTGGGTTGCTATTGGAAATTTACACCTCCGTCTCAGTCATTAGAACCTTTCTGGATCCTTTCTCGACCTCACTGGTACTCTCACCGAAACAGACTGCTCTGGTCAACATCCTGGTTAACGGGAAAATCCATATTGCAGTCTCTTGGGGCAAGTCCATCTTACAGGAGGAGAAAAGAAGAAATTTGTAAAGGGGGTATAAGAAAACAGTTTGAGGGGGAGAGAACTTGTTACGATAATAAGTTCTCTCGTCTTGTTGTTCTTCTTGTTCTGCTGTCTTCTCAAAGGTGCTGTCTCTCAGTCTTCCAAACGAACATTCTGGTGATGCAATATTCCTTCCCAACCGACGATCTTTCTGTAAGGAGCAAAAATCTGGCATTACCATTGGTCCAACTGAGGGGTGACATACCATCTTTAAACCATGGAAACATGAGTGAGAAGAGAGAGAAAGCACAAAAAGAAAAAAAAAGAGATAGAGAACAATTCATGTGCATATATACATTACCTAACTCGACAATAACCATCAATAAGAAAAGAGAAACAAAACATTTTTAAACATTGTCAACATTGAGAAAACCTTGTTAGCATTAGAAAAACATTGTCAGACTTATTAGGCTGTCATATCTATGTGTCTACTGGTCTCCTTGAGCAGTCCCTCCCCACCAGCACCTGCATTACTCCACTGTCTGTATCTGGCCAGAAATACATTGTGGCGGAGGTCATGCTGGGGTTTGGTAGACTTCTGCAAGGACCAAGTGGATATGTAATGTGTGAATTCTTACCAATACTAGTCAGAGATGGGGATAGAGAGAGAGAGAGAAAAAAAACATTTTTCACAAATACATTTACAACTTTTCACCTGGTCATTCCTGTGTCTTCAGTGAATGACCTCCCACTTCCTTAACCGTTACCTCAGGCTTGCCATCAGTTCTAATGTTCACCTTTCCTGACTACATATCATGCGTGTGTGCCAAAATTCTTCCTGTCGGATCTCTGATTATAATTTGGTGTGTCCTTACTTTGCTCATTTCTTGGTCTAGGGGGTCTAACTTTATGTAGGCTGTTACAGTTGCTAGCATAATGCCCTTCTCTCCTACAATGATAACAAATCCTGGGCTTCCTCCACGTGTCAATGACCTGAGGTTTTGGTTGATTTGATGCCTCCTCAAACGCTCGGATGCTCATCATCATCAATCGTTTCCCCTGTACTTCCCTGATTCCTTGGATTTTATGATTATGGTGTTGTCTTTCTCTTGATCTACAATCTCTTGCAAAGTGTCCCTTTTTATGACAATTGTAACAGACTTCCATATCTGAATTTCTCACAGGGGTGTGGGGCTTTTGTTGGGGTGGTCTTGTGTTTTGGGCCTGTATATTTGCTGCCATTAACTCATCTCTTTGTGACTCTCTGTATCTGGTGATATTCTGATCATGATTGATGACGGCCTCTCTTAGTGCGGTCACCGAGATATCTCTCCAGTTTGGGTTGGTGGTCTGTACCTTTGTTTTTAATTCATCTTTTAAACCATTCATTAATACCTTAACCGCTATTCCTTTATGTTGTGCATTTGTCTTGATGTCTGCGATCCCAGTGTTTCTAGCCATTATTTGCAGTGCTCGATTGAAATAATTAGAAACATTTTCCCTTTCGTTTTGCCTTATGGAGAGAATGTCATTCCACTTGACAGCAGCTGGGAAATATATTCCTAACTGTCGGTTAATCTGCCTAATACATTCCTGATTGTGTTCTTCCATACAAGGTACCTCCGTGTTTAATTTACAATCAGCAATGAACTTTTCAGGGTCAACACTGGAGGGCAAACATGCCCTCAGCACTGTCCGCCATTCTTTGTTGGTGGGTTCTGTGGCGTTTCCTAGTTCTTTAATAAACTTTTGACATTTGACTAGATTTTTCCTAGGATCAGGAAATTCAGACACAATTGATCTCAATTCGGTCCGGGACCAGAGACAGCGCATTGCACTGTCCTTGACGGGAATGATTCCCTGATCGTCAGTCTTCCCATTGGGGACTGAGATCACCCTGGCCAGATCGAGCTCAGTTACATCATCTTGTGTTGGTCTTACAATATGGGGTACATTTGTTTGTGCGTGATATAAAACATTGTACGTACCTGTGGACACGACCTCACCTGACCCTCCGTTAGGGGGTTCGATTATTGCCTTTACCAATTTGGTCGCGTCCACCTGGATGGCTTTTGTGATGGTTGCTGGAAGAGGTGCTGACATCGTTCTGGGCTCACTTTCTTGTTTGTATTCCTGAGGGAAGTTTGACATGGGGTGCAACTTGCATAGGTTAATAGTTGTACATTCAACAGTATTACAATAATCATTGTTACAGTTATTACACTTATTCTTATAATCTATACTACAGTTGCTAAGAGCGTTTTTATTGTTCAACCTTGTGCTTTTCTCCGCAACCATAATCCTCCCTGATGCCATGTCTCTCCTCTCAAGATAAGATTCAGAAAAGTCAATTGAATCTCTTTGTAATTCACCTTCCTGTTGCCATAACTGCAAATAATCATAATGTTTACTTCGTCTCTTTGTTGGTTCAATGAGACATATCCTCCTCCTTAAATTTTGTAACACGTCTGGACTGAAGCTACCTATTCTTGGGAATTTGTCCCTGTCTTGTACAGTCATTCTCTCCCATTCATCACATAAAGATTCTGTGTGACTTCCGTATTTTTCACACATGATGTACCTTGCCGACCCAACGGGTCGGTTCTCTGAATCAACCCGAACCGAGGTTGATCGCCCCCTACCTGAACAACTGGCCCCCATAATTCTGCAGGTGTTGCTTATTCCTCCTTGGATCTTTATCTCAAGGTTTTCAGCGAACCCTTACAAACAAACCAAGATGTCCTGGGCAGGCCGGCGGTGGCGGTTTGCCAAGTACCCCACTTACTTCTCGCCCACGTTGGCCAGTACTGCAATAACTGTAACCAGAGCTGCTGTACCCAACCCAGGGCCCCTGTGAACCTTCTGTTTACTGGAACATATGAAGGTTACCCGAAGGACACTTACTCTTTCCAGTAAAGTTGGGGTTGTTAGATAGTTCCTGAGTGACCAGCGAACTTCCCTTCCAAAAATAAAAAATTACACAAATCACGTCAGAATGTACAGATAGCGTTTGTGACCACTTTACTCTAATGGTATTAGGTCAGATTACTAACTACTGCACACAATTACGTGCGGTCCAATCGTTCAGTACATAAGCACTACTTGTCATGTACTGAAAGATCAATGGAATCGATGTTTCCGGCCGCGATTCCTTCAGCATGAGCTTATGGCCTATATGGGTTCTGCACCAACACCCCAGGCGTTGTGCCACTGGACTTTTATAGCGGACCTCTTTGTCTATTTTACCTGTTACCTTATGACCTCCTGGTCTGTTACCTTATGACCTCCTGGTCTGTTACCTTATGGTCCGCTATACTCTGATGCTCAAATATTATTTAACCAAGGATGCCTCCCTAGCCACCGTATATGTCACTTACACGTGTGTCCCTTGACGAGTACCCGACTTTCCTTTTGGTTCAACCTCTTAAGTTATATAAACTTATGTAATAAAAACACACTCACTCAACACATGTACACTTTGTTTCTATATCTATTTCTGCGCAGAAATTGTCTTCAGTCCAACAGTGTTACCAATTAGGAGCAGGATCTGTTAAGCTAAATTTCAGATTTTTTCCAAAAATAGATTTGCGTTATTTACCGCGTCGCGTTATTTACCGCTGTGCGTTACTTATCGCCTTTGCGCTAATTATCGCTTTGCGCTAATTCAACTTTTCGTGACTTGAGCTACGTTGCGTAACCAGACGCTACGTTGCGTAATGTACGCTGCGTGCGTCTGCCGTTTGGATTGCGTACGCAAGTCTTTTGTTAGGGACACGTGTACGCAAAACAAAGATCCACCGTAACACAATTTCTACCTTTATCAATGTAGATGATCCCTGATCATCTACCGCACCCCACACTGACTGCCTTATCTCCCAGACAAGCCGTGTGTTGGTCTATACTTTAACTATTACCTCTACTATGAAATAACAGCAAATCTCTTTTAGCACTTTCTATCAACTATAAAACTTGGCAAACAGGAATAGTGATATACGAAATTTGAAAAAGAAATGCAGATAAATGTATGCGTGCGTGTATACGCAAGACAGAAGAGAAATAGAACAGTTTTAAAAGACACAAGCGTTTTGTTCTTACTTCCGGTTCCCGGATTCCTTCAGCACTCTTTATCTAAGCGAAGCAGACGCTTATCCCGTCAGCACTGCGAGACAACCTCCCACCCTTTGCTGGGGGGATAATGTCTGCTGATCTACCTAGTGCAGATATGAGAAGGATAGGACGAGTCCCCAATTGACAATGCTAAATTCCCTTGTCGTATAAACAACCCTTTATGAAGTCTAAGAACACTGTACGCTGTTTACTTAAGAAGTACCGTAATGGTACGCTAGTTGCGTAACGATCGCTCAGCCGTAGGCGAGATGCTCGAGCGTCACGTTCGCTCACGGCCCAGTGATCACAGGACACGTTATTGGCTATGACTAGAGTAATGATTCGCTATGGCGTAGCGGACGCTCGAGACCACGAGGAGATCACCAGCGGCGCAGACGCTCACAACGCTATACCTTTATGTCTAAACCTTATACCAATGAAATACACGGAATACCTTAATGTGAATACAGGGTGTAAGTGCAACCTTGTGTAACCTGACTAACTACAAAGCTGCTTGAGCGTCACCGACGCTCAAGTGAACACTTAACACTATAGGAAATACACAGATACTGGTTTAGGGTCCAAAGCCTATTAACTGTATTATATCTAGTATACTTGTAAAAAGGGGATAACAGTACAAATGATACACTACAATATAACAAAGACTTCCTAACCAAAATACAATACTATCTAATAAAATACAATACTAGTCTAGGGGAGATACGAGAGAGAGAGAGAGAAGGGAAAGAGAGAGAGAGAGACGGAGAGAGATGAGAGAAATTGGCTCACAGAAAGACAATGATTACGGAGAGAAACTTACGCACAAGGGTAAACGATCGCATGCGCCTGGACATCCAGCACCCGATTTTCAGCAATGAGAACCGTTGAAGAGTGAGAGCTGGATGTGGTCGGCCTGCCTATTTATGCCCCACACACAATGCAATCTCATAGTCCCTACAATCCCATTGTCCATTGGATGAAGGAATTCGACCCTGTATCACAACAAAAGGTCATAGGTTGATTCATACAGGTGGGCTGTGACGATTTCAAACAGCTCAGGTGGGTGGGGAACTAGGTTTCCCGCCGCATACCTGAGTATGAGTAAATAGTAGAAATGGACAGAAACTTCTTATGTCCATAACTATTCGCACGAGCGATTAATACGCTCCAAACCAACACCGGAATATTGCTAATTAAATACTCTTCCGATGGGTACCAAACACTGCTGTATGAGTCTTGTTAGACCCTTCGTACGATACAAAGAGGGATTACTTTAAACAGGGACCTTCTATATTAACCAAACTTTCAGAAACTATCAAAGGGATCATGATCTATAAACTACATTAATTGTGAAAATATGTAACGAATGAGTCGCACGCTACGACTACATAAACTCTACCGTAAATACGCATACCGCGCCTGCGAGTGCACGCTATTGCGGGTATGCGCCTTCACGGGAGAGCGTACGCATGCGCAGCACGGACCAGTGTGCGGTGCAAATATGGCAACGTGCATAGAGACATTTTTCTGACTTTGACAGAGGTTACATCCAGAAAATGTGGAGAAGATGATGTTCATTAAAATGAATTATAATCAATTCCTCCGTGGAGACATTGACCAGCAGCAATTGCCTCCACAAAGTACACAGGGAGCTGAGATGGTGGATTCCAGTGGGGACGAATTGATAATCTGTGAGGAGGGGGATGTACACGGTGATATATCGGAGGATGATGATGAGGTGGACATCTTGCCTCTGTAGAGCCAGTTTGTGCAAGGAGAGATTAATTGCTTCTTTTTTGGTGGGGGTCCAAACCAACCCGTCATTTCAGTCACAGTCGTGTGGCAGACCCTGTCACTGAAATGATGGGTTGGTTAAAGTGTGCATGTCCTGTTTATACAACATAAGGGTGGGTGGGAGGGCCCAAGGACAATTCCATCTTGCACCTCTTTTTTCTTTAATTTTTCTTTGCGTCATGTGCTGTTTGGGGAGGGTTTTTTGGAAGGGA
Organism: Pseudophryne corroboree; assembly: GCF_028390025.1. Taxonomy (NCBI): domain Eukaryota; kingdom Metazoa; phylum Chordata; class Amphibia; order Anura; family Myobatrachidae; genus Pseudophryne; species Pseudophryne corroboree. Next base: position 306,364 of record NW_026970256.1, read on the forward strand.
CATCCTGCGTGACACTGCAGTGACACTCCTAGATGGGCCCGGTGTTTGTGTCGGCCACTAGGGTCGCTTATCTTACTCACACAGCTACCTCATTGCGCCTCTTTTTTTCTTTGCGTCATGTGCTGTTTGGGGAGGGTTTTTTGGAAGGGACATCCTGCGTGACACTGCAGTGACACTCCTAGATGGGCCCGGTGTTTGTGTCGGCCACTAGGGTCGCTTATCTTACTCACACAGCTACCTCATTGCGCCTCTTTTTTTCTTTGCGTCATGTGCTGTTTGGGGAGGGTTTTTTGGAAGGGACATCCTGCGTGACACTGCAGTGACACTCCTAGATGGGCCCGGTGTTTGTGTCGGCCACTAGGGTCGCTTATCTTACTCACACAGCTACCTCATTGCGCCTCTTTTTTTCTTTGCGTCATGTGCTGTTTGGGGAGGGTTTTTTGGAAGGGACATCCTGCGTGACACTGCAGTGCCACTCCTAGATGGGCCCGGTGTTTGTGTCGGCCACTAGGGTCGCTTATCTTACTCACACAGCTACCTCATTGCGCCTCTTTTTTTCTTTGCGTCATGTGCTGTTTGGGGAGGGTTTTTTGGAAGGGACATCCTGCGTGACACTGCAGTGACACTCCTAGATGGGCCCGGTGTTTGTGTCGGCCACTAGGGTCGCTTATCTTACTCACACAGCTACCTCATTGCGCCTCTTTTTTTCTTTGCGTCATGTGCTGTTTGGGGAGGGTTTTTTGGAAGGGACATCCTGCGTGACACTGCAGTGACACTCCTAGATGGGCCCGGTGTTTGTGTCGGCCACTAGGGTCGCTTAGCTTAGTCATCCAGCGACCTAGGTGCAAATTTTAGGACTAAAAATAATATTGTGAGGTGTGAGGTATTCAGAATAGACTGAAAATGAGTGTAAATTATGGTTTTTGAGGTTAATAATACTTTGGGATCAAAATGACCCCCAAATTCTATGATTTAAGCTGTTTTTTAGTGTTTTTTGAAAAAAACACCCGAATCCAAAACACACCCGAATCCGACAAAAAAAATTCGGTGAGGTTTTGCCAAAACGCGGTCGAACCCAAAACACGGCCGCGGAACCGAACCCAAAACCAAAACACAAAACCCGAAAAATTTCCGGCGCTCATCTCTAGTATTTATATGGTTGCGCACAGACACTCCTACCATCTGAAACACAACCAATCACGAACGGGGATGAAAATCGAAACTGAAAGTGAAAATTAGAGATGAGCGCCGGAAATTTTTCGGGTTTTGTGTTTTGGTTTTGGGTTCGGTTCCGCGGCCGTGTTTTGGGTTCGACCGCGTTTTGGCAAAACCTCACCGAATTTTTTTTGTCGGATTCGGGTGTGTTTTGGATTTGGGTGTTTTTTTCAAAAAAACCTAAAAAACAGCTTAAATCATAGAATTTGGGGGTCATTTTGATCCCAAAGTATTATTAACCTCAAAAACCATAATTTCCACTCATTTTCAGTCTATTCTGAATACCTCACACCTCACAATATTATTTTTAGTCCTAAAATTTGCACCGAGGTCGCTGGATGACTAAGCTAAGCGACCCTAGTGGCCGACACAAACACCTGGCCCATCTAGGAGTGGCACTGCAGTGTCACGCAGGATGGCCCTTCCAAAAAACACTCCCCAAACAGCACATGACGCAAAGAAAAATAGAGGCGCAATGAGGTAGCTGTGTGAGTAAGATAAGCGACCCTAGTGGCCGACACAAATACCGGGCCCATCTAGGAGTGGCACTGCAGTGTCACGCAGGATGGCCCTTCCAAAAAACACTCCCCAAACAGCACATGACGCAAAGAAAAAAAGAGGCGCAATGAGGTAGCTGTGTGAGTAAGATAAGCGACCCTAGTGGCCGACACAAACACCGGGCCCATCTAGGAGTGGCACTGCAGTGTCACGCAGGATGGCCCTTCCAAAAAACACTTCACAAACAGCACATGACGCAAAGAAAAAAAGAGGCGCAATGAGGTAGCTGTGTGAGTAAGATAAGCGACCCTAGTGGCCGACACAAACACCGGGCCCATCTAGGAGTGGCACTGCAGTGTCACGCAGGATGGCCCTTCCAAAAAACACTCCCCAAACAGCACATGACGCAAAGAAAAAAAGAGGCGCAATGAGGTAGCTGTGTGAGTAAGATAAGCGACCCTAGTGGCCGACACAAACACCGGGCCCATCTAGGAGTGGCACTGCAGTGTCACGCAGGATGGCCCTTCCAAAAAACACTCCCCAAACAGCACATGACGCAAAGAAAAAAAGAGGCGCAATGAGGTAGCTGTGTGAGTAAGATAAGCGACCCTACTGGCCGACACAAACACCGGGCCCATCTAGGAGTGGCACTGCAGTGTCACGCAGGATGGCCCTTCCAAAAAACACTCCCCAAACAGCACATGACGCAAAGAAAAAAAGAGGCGCAATGAGGTAGCTGTGTGAGTAAGATAAGCGACCCTAGTGGCCGACACAAACACCGGGCCCATCTAGGAGTGGCACTGCAGTGTCACGCAGGATGGCCCTTCCAAAAAACACTCCCCAAACAGCACATGACGCAAAGAAAAAAAGAGGCGCAATGAGGTAGCTGTGTGAGTAAGATAAGCGACCCTAGTGGCCGACACAAACACCGGGCCCATCTAGGAGTGGCACTGCAGTGTCACGCAGGATGGCCCTTCCAAAAAACACTCCCCAAACAGCACATGACGCAAAGAAAAAAAGAGGCGCAATGAGGTAGCTGTGTGAGTAAGATAAGCGACCCTAGTGGCCGACACAAACACCGGGCCCATCTAGGAGTGTCACTGCAGTGTCACGCAGGATGGCCCTTCCAAAAAACACTCCCCAAACAGCACATGACGCAAAGAAAAATTAAAGAAAAAAGAGGTGCAAGATGGAATTGTCCTTGGGCCCTCCCACCCACCCTTATGTTGTATAAACAGGACATGCACACTTTAACCAACCCATCATTTCAGTGACAGGGTCTGCCACACGACTGTGACTGAAATGACGGGATGGTTTGGACCCCCACCAAAAAAGAAGCAATTAATCTCTCCTTGCACAAACTGGCTCTACAGAGGCAAGATGTCCACCTCATCATCATCCTCCGATATATCACCGTGTACATCCCCCTCCTCACAGATTATCAATTCGTCCCCACTGGAATCCACCATCTCAGCTCCCTGTGTACTTTGTGGAGGCAATTGCTGCTGGTCAATGTCTCCACGGAGGAATTGATTATAATTCATTTTAATGAACATCATCTTCTCCACATTTCCTGGATGTAACCTCGTACGCCGATTGCTGACAAGGTGAGCGGCGGCACTAAACACTCTTTCGGAGTACACACTTGTGGGAGGGCAACTTAGGTAGAATAAAGCCAGTTTGTGCAAGGGCCTCCAAATTGCCTCTTTTTCCTGCCAGTATAAGTACGGACTGTGTGACGTGCCTACTTGGATGCGGTCACTCATATAATCCTCCACCATTCTTTCAATGGGGAGAGAATCATATGCAGTGACAGTAGACGACATGTCCGTAATCGTTGTCAGGTCCTTCAGTCCGGACCAGATGTCAGCATCAGCAGTCGCTCCAGACTGCCCTGCATCACCGCCAGCGGGTGGGCTCGGAATTCTGAGCCTTTTCCTCGCACCCCCAGTTGCGGGAGAATGTGAAGGAGGAGATGTTGACAGGTCGCGTTCCGCTTGACTCGACAATTTTCTCACCAGCAGGTCTTTCAACCCCAGCAGACTTGTGTCTGCCGGAAAGAGAGATCCAAGGTAGGCTTTAAATCTAGGATCGAGCACGGTGGCCAAAATGTAGTGCTCTGATTTCAACAGATTGACCACCTGTGAATCCTTGTTAAGCGAATTAAGGGCTCCATCCACAAGTCCCACATGCCTAGCGGAATCGCTCCGTGTTAGCTCCTCCTTCAATGTCTCCAGCTTCTTCTGCAAAAGCCTGATGAGGGGAATGACCTGACTCAGGCTGGCAGTGTCTGAACTGACTTCACGTGTGGCAAGTTCAAAGGGCAGCAGAACCTTGCACAACGTTGAAATCATTCTCCACTGCGCTTGAGACAGGTGCATTCCACCTCCTATATCGTGCTCAATTGTATAGGCTTGAATGGCCTTTTGCTGCTCCTCCAACCTCTGAAGCATATAGAGGGTTGAATTCCACCTCGTTACCACTTCTTGCTTCAGATGATGGCAGGGCAGGTTCAGGCGTTTTTGGTGGTGCTCCAGTCTTCTGTACGTGGTGCCTGTACGCCGAAAGTGTCCCGCAATTCTTCTGGCCACCGACAGCATCTCTTGCACGCCCCTGTCGTTTTTAAAAAAATTCTGCACCACCAAATTCAAGGTATGTGCAAAACATGGGACGTGCTGGAATTTGCCCATATTTAATGCACACACAATATTGCTGGCGTTGTCCGATGCCACAAATCCACAGGAGAGTCCAATTGGGGTAAGCCATTCCGCGATGATCTTCCTCAGTTGCCGTAAGAGGTTTTCAGCTGTGTGCGTATTCTGGAAAGCGGTGATACAAAGCGTAGCCTGCCTAGGAAAGAGTTGGCGTTTGCGAGATGCTGCTACTGGTGCCGCCGCTGCTGTTCTTGCGGCGGGAGTCCATACATCTACCCAGTGGGCTGTCACAGTCATATAGTCCTGACCCTGCCCTGCTCCACTTGTCCACATGTCCGTGGTTAAGTGGACATTGGGTACAACTGCATTTTTTAGGACACTGGTGAGTCTTTTTCTGACGTCCGTGTACATTCTCAGTATCGCCTGCCTAGAGAAGTGGAACCTAGATGGTATTTGGTAACGGGGGCACACTGCCTCAATAAATTGTCTAGTTCCCTGTGAACTAACGGCGGATACCGGATGCACGTCTAACACCAACATAGTTGTCAAGGCCTCAGTTATCCGCTTTGCAGCAGGATGACTGCTGTGATATTTCATCTTCCTCGCAAAGGACTGTTGGACAGTCAATTGCTTACTGGAAGTAGTACAAGTGGGCTTACGACTTCCCCTCTGGGATGACCATCGACTCCCAGCAGCAACAACAGCAGCGCCAGCAGCAGTAGGCATTACACTCAAGGATGCATCGGAGGAATCCCAGGCAGGAGAGGACTCGTCAGAATTTCCAGTGACATGGCCTGCAGGACTATTGGCATTCCTGGGGAAGGAGGAAATTGACACTGAGGGAGTTGGTGGGGTGGTTTGCGTGAGCTTGGTTACAAGAGGAAGGGATTTACTGGTCAGTGGACTGCTTCCGCTGTCGCCCAAAGTTTTTGAACTTGTCACTGACTTATTATGAATGCGCTGCAGGTGACGTATAAGGGAGGATGTTCCGAGGTGGTTAACGTCCTTACCCCTACTTATTACAGCTTGACAAAGGCAACACACGGCTTGACAAATGTTGTCGGCATTTCTGGTGAAATACTTCCACACCGAAGAGCTGATTTTTTTGGTATTTTCACCAGGCATGTCAACGGCCCTATTCCTCCCACGGACAACAGGTGTCTCCCCGGGTGCCTGACTTAAACAAACCACCTCACCATCAGAATCCTCCTGGTCAATTTCCTCCCCAGCGCCAGCAACACCCATATCCTCCTCATCCTGGTGTACTTCAACACTGACATCTTCAATCTGACTATCAGGAACTGGACTGCGGGTGCTCCTTCCAGCACTTGCAGGGGGCGTGCAAATGGTGGAAGGCGCATGCTCTTCACGTCCAGTGTTGGGAAGGTCAGGCATCGCAACCGACACAATTGGACTCTCCTTGTGGATTTGGGATTTTGAAGAACGCACAGTTCTTTGCGGTGCTTTTGCCAGCTTGAGTCTTTTCATTTTTCTAGCGAGAGGCTGAGTGCTTCCATCCTCATGTGAAGCTGAACCACTAGCCATGAACATAGGCCAGGGCCTCAGCCGTTCCTTGCCACTCCGTGTGGTAAATGGCATATTGGCAAGTTTACGCTTCTCCTCCGACAATTTTATTTTAGGTTTTGGAGTCCTTTTTTTACTGATATTTGGTGTTTTGGATTTGACATGCTCTGTACTATGACATTGGGCATCGGCCTTGGCAGACGACGTTGCTGGCATTTCATCGTCTCGGCCATGACTAGTGGCAGCAGCTTCAGCACGAGGTGGAAGTTGATCTTGATCTTTCCCTAATTTTGGAACCTCAACATTTTTGTTCTCCATATTTTAATAGGCACAACTAAAAGGCACCTCAGGTAAACAATGGAGATGGATGGATACTAGTATACTTATGGATGGACGAGCGACTGCGGACACAGAGGTAGCTACAGCCGTGGACTACCGTACTGTGTCTGCTGCTAATATAGACTGGATGATAATGAGATGAAATCAATATATATTATATCACACTAGTACTGCAGCCGGACAGGTAGATATATTTATTATGTAATGACTGATGACGGACCTGCTGGACACTGTCAGCTCAGCAGCACCGCAGACTGCTACAGTAAGCTACTATAGTAGTATGTATAAAGAAGAAAGAAAAAAAAAAACCACGGGTAGGTGGTATACAATTATGGATGGACGAGCGACTGCTGACACAGAGGTAGCTACAGCCGTGGACTACCGTACTGTGTCTGCTGCTAATATAGACTGGATGATAATGAGATGAAATCAATATATATTATATCACACTAGTACTGCAGCCGGACAGGTAGATATATTTATTATGTAATGACTGATGACGGACCTGCTGGACACAGTCAGCTCAGCAGCACCGCAGACTGCTACAGTAAGCTACTATAGTAGTATGTATAAAGAAGAAAGAAAAAAAAAAACCACGGGTAGGTGGTATACAATTATGGATGGACGAGCGACTGCCGACACAGAGGTAGCTACAGCCGTGGACTACCGTACTGTGTCTGCTGCTAATATAGACTGGATGATAATGAGATGAAATCAATATATATATATATATATATAATATCACTAGTACTGCAGCCGGACAGTTATATATATTTATTATGTAATGACTGATGACGGACCTGCTGGACACAGTCAGCTCAGCAGCACTGCAGACTGCTACAGTAAGCTACTATAGTAGTATGTATCAAGAAGAAAGAAAAAAAAAAAACACAGGTAGGTGGTATACAATTATGGATGGACTGCCGAGTGCCGACACAGAGGTAGCTACAGCCGTGGACTAACGTACTGTGTCTGCTGCTAATATAGACTGGATGATAATGATATGAAATCAATATATATATGTATATATAATATCACTAGTACTGCAGCCGGACAGGTATATATATTTATTATGTAATGACTGATGACGGACCTGCTGGACACTGTCAGCTCAGCAGCACCGCAGACTGCTACAGTAAGCTACTATAGTAGTATGTATAAAGAAGAAAGAAAAAGAAAAAAACACGGGTAGGTGGTATACAATTATAATATTATATATATATATATTAATTATATACAATTATATATATATATATATTAATTAAACTGGTGGTGATTATTAAACTGGTGGTCAGGTCACTGGTCACACTATCAGCAACTTGCAAGTAGTACTCCTAAGCATACAATCACAATATATATTATACTGGTGTGGCACTCTGGCAGCAAAAGTGTGCACTGTACGTTATATGTACTATGTACTCCTGAGTCCTGAGTCCTGCTCTCAGACTCTAACTGCTCCCCACTGTCAGTGTCTCCCCCACAAGTCAGATAATACAATACAGTCACACTATCTATCACTTCACTTCAGCAAGTACTAGTAGTAGTAGTACTCCTCCTAATGCTCCCCAAAATTACTACTGTGTCTCTCTCTAGTGAGACTGTCTCACTCTCTTCTCGAATCTCTATATATAAACGGAGAGGACGCCAGCCACGTCCTCTCCCTATGAATCTCAATGCACGTGTGAAAAATGGCGGCGACGCGCGGCTCCTTATATAGAATCCGAGCCTCGCGAGAATCCGACAGCGTGATGATGACGTTCGGGCGCGCTCGGGTTAACCGAGCAAGGCGGGAGGATCCGAGCCTGCTCGGCCCCGTGTAAAAAACCCTGAAGTTCGGGCGGGTTCGGATTCCGAGGAACCGAACCCGCTCATCTCTAGTGAAAATGCGGCCGCGGGAAACAAAACACTGCCGCGTTTAACTTAGGAAAAAAAACTGCTAATCCAACAAAACACGTACGCAAACGACAATGACGGCCGTAAATGTGCCAAAAAAAACCGACTGGCATCGACATCGGAAAACTCGAAAAGCATAAAGTCGACTGCTTCATAACTTTGCGTATATGGATTCAAAAAGTTGCATGAAAATGCACCCGATACAAAACGAGTTTAAAGTTTTAAACACTACACAAACCGAATCAAACACGAATATTAGTACATATTGGCCCAGGAATGTAAATAAACCAAACACAATCACAAAGCACAAGCACGACGATGTATTTTTCACTTTTCACGTTTTATTTGCATCTAATTATTTTTATTCACTTTTTGTTTAACACAATTTTTTCTGTCATGAGTTTGCACATCACACACATAAAGGTCTTAAGTTGGCTACATATTATTATTACATATAGCTTATGTGATAATAATATGTATCACATTTATCACACACAATTATTTTCTGAATATTTTTCACTTGTACCACATATTGTGGTAACTTAATTTAGTCACTACATCACTATTTTTCTGGTCAAATTTTTTATAGGTTTGCCTTCATTATAATTATTTATTTTGTCTCTACACGAATTCTCTGACTTGAATGAAATCTTTATTAATATCTATAATATTATTCAGGCATTATGAGAATACATGGTATACGGATGGTATTAATTACTAAATGTTCATGAGTGTCCATCACAATTCAAAAAGGGACACATTAATACATAAATTAGATACAATTTATTTATTAAGATAACATACTATCCTAACGGAAGGTAGATGTCGGGACCAATATAAAAACAATACAACAATACAAATACGACACCCCACAAACCGGCAAGGGCCAGACACCCCAGGGCAGCACACCAGTGTGGGGTGTCTGGGCTTTGCTGGTTTGTGGAGTGTCGAGCCCCAGACTTAGACTTAATGTTAGGTACCCCCAGTACTCAGAGACACCTTGAAGTGGCATGGGGGCTTCCCATACCTTTGCAAATGTGCACAACTGAGATCTCTGACATTTCTACCACCATGTAGTTATCAAATCCTGTTGCTGATGTCATCCACTGTGCTGGGAGTACCAATGTTTCTTGTTCAGAATAACCCCTCCCTTTCTTGCGCCTGGATAAGAGCAGTTACCAAACTTCTTGTTGTTGCCTCTTTTTAATGTCAGCCAACAGCACGAGGACCCAGCAGCTCTTGCCAGAGGCATGCACCTCCTGCACATGCATGGGTCACCATCATATCTTTCCTCCATACCATTCCACTGAAGAAAACGGAAAATGAAGAGGATGTCAAGTAGGAGAGTTGGGGGTGCCCAGGGAGGTGGTTGGCTCAGGGGGCTTGGGATATACATGCGACAGGAGGCTGGAGTGATAGGCGGCTGGAGTGACACAGAGTGCAGGGGGCTGGAGTGACACAAGGGGCAGTAGGCTGGAGTGACAAGGGGGCAGGAGGCTGGAGTGACACAGGAGGCAGTACTGGCAGTAGGCTGGGTTGACACAAGGGGCAGGAGACTGGAGTGATACATGCGGCAGGAGGCTGGAGTGATAGGCGGCTGTAGTGACACAGAGGGCAGGGGGCTGGAGTGACAAGGGGCAGGGGGCTGGAGTGATACAGGGGGCAGGTATCTGGAGTGACAAGTGGAAGAAGGCTGGAGTGACACAGGGGGTAGGATCCTGGAGTGACACAGGAGGCAGGAGTGACAGGAGGCTGGACTGACACAAGGGGCAGTAGACTGGAGTGACAGGGGGCTGGAGTGATAAAGGGGGCAGGAGTCTGGAATGACACAAGGGGCAGGATCCTGGAGTGACACAGGAGGCTGTAGTGATAGGGGGCTGGAGTGATACAGGGGGCAGTAGACTGGAGTGACAAGGGGCAGGGGACTGGAGTGACACAGGGGCAGGTGAGTGGAGAGGCAGGGGGCTGGAATGACACAGGGGGCAGTAGACTGGAGTGACAAGGGGTCAGGGGGCTGGAGTGACACAGGAGTCTGGAGTGACACAGTGGGCTGGAGTGATACAGGGGGCAGTAGTGATAGGGGGCTGGAATGACACAGGGGGCAGTAGACTGGAGTGACAAGGGGTCAGGGGACTGGAGTGACACAGGAGTCTGGAGTGACACAGTGGGCTGGAGTGACACAGGGGCAGGTGAGTGGAGAGGCAGGGGGCTGGAATGACACAGGAGTCTGGAGTGACACGGGGGGCTGGGGTGACACAGGGGCAGGTGAGTGGAGAGGCAGGGGGCTGGAGTGACACAGGAGTCTGGAGTGACACAGGGGGCTGGGGTGACACAGGGGCAGGTGAGTGGAGAGGCAGGGGGCTGGAGTGACACAGGGGGCTGCAGTGACACAGGGGCAGGTGAGTGGAGAGGCAGGGGGCTGGAGTGACACAGGAGTCTGGAGTGACACAGTGGGCTGGAGTGACACAGGAGGCTGTAGTGATAAGGGGCTGGAGTGATACAGGGGGCTGTAGTGATAAGGGGCTGGAGTGACACAGAGGGCAGGGGGCTGGAGTGACACAAGGGGCAGTAGGCTGGAGTGACACAGGGGGCAGGATCCTGGAGTGACACAGGAGGCAGTACTGGCAAGAGGCTGGAGTGACACAGGGGGCAGGATCCTGGAGTGACACAGGAGGCAGTACTGGCAAGAGGCTGGAGTGACAAAGGGGGCAGGATCCTGGAGTGACACAGGAGGCTGGAGTGACAAGGGGCAGGATCCTGGAGTGACACAGGAGGCTGGAGTGATAGGAGGCTGGAGTGACACAGGAGGCTGGAGTGACACAAGGGGCAGTAGACTGGAGTGACAGGGGGCTGGAGTGATAGGGGGCTGGAGTGACACAGGGGGCTGCAGTGACACAGGGGCAGGTGAGTGGAGAGGCAGGGGGCTGGAGTGACACAGGAGTCTGGAGTGACACAGTGGGCTGGAGTGACACAGGAGGCTGTAGTGATAAGGGGCTGGAGTGATACAGGGGGCTGTAGTGATAAGGGGCTGGAGTGACACAGAGGGCAGGGGGCTGGAGTGACACAAGGGGCAGTAGGCTGGAGTGACACAGGGGGCAGGATCCTGGAGTGACACAGGAGGCAGTACTGGCAAGAGGCTGGAGTGACACAGGGGGCAGGATCCTGGAGTGACACAGGAGGCAGTACTGGCAAGAGGCTGGAGTGACAAAGGGGGCAGGATCCTGGAGTGACACAGGAGGCTGGAGTGACAAGGGGCAGGATCCTGGAGTGACACAGGAGGCTGGAGTGATAGGAGGCTGGAGTGACACAGGAGGCTGGAGTGACACAAGGGGCAGTAGACTGGAGTGACAGGGGGCTGGAGTGATAGGGGGCTGGAGTGACACAGGGGGCTGCAGTGACACAGGGGCAGGTGAGTGGAGAGGCAGTAGACTGGAGTGACACAGGAGTCTGGAGTGACACAGTGGGCTGGAGTGACACAGGAGGCTGTAGTGATAGGGGGCTGGAGTGATACAGGGGGCAGTAGACTGGAGTGACAAGGGGCAGGGGGCTGGAGTGACACAGGAGTCTGGAGTGACACAGTGGGCTGCAGTGACACAGGGGCAGGTGAGTGGAGAGGCAGGGGGCTGGAATGACACAGGGGTCAGGAGGCTGGAGTGATGCAGGAGACTGGAGAGACAAAGGAGGCTGAAGAGGACACAGGGCAGGAAGTGACAAGGTGGGGGGGGGGGGGACAAAGGGGAGGATGATGACTTGGTTATATTTCTGCACAAAAAAAGGGGGATACCAAGGGGTAAATTTACTAAGCTCCCGATTTTGACCGAGATGCCGTTTTTTCATCAAAGTGTCATCTCGGTAATTTACTAAACACTAATCACGGCAGAGATGAGGGCATTCGTAATTTTTTGCAAGTCCAAGTAAAAAATTACGAATGAATACACCATCGGTCAAAACGCGGCTGTTTAAGTATGAATCTCGGTCATTTACTAAGAAGTGCAAAGCAAAAAAAAAAACAAACACTGCCGTGAAAAATTACAACTCGTAAAAAAGTGCTAAAAAAAAACAGACCTTTTTTTTTTCCCCGTGATTAGATAGGCATGCACGGATCCATGAGATCCGTGCATGTATATCAGTGGGAAGGGGTGGGAAAGTGCTTATTTTTTTAAAAAAAATGCGTGGGGTCCCCCCTCCTAAGCATAACCAGCCTCGGGCTCTTTGAGCCGATCCTGGTTGCAAAAATATGGGGGGGAAAATGACAGGGGTTCCCCCATATTTAAGCAACCAGCATCGGGCTCTGCGCCTGGTCCTGGTCCCAAAAATACGGGGGACAAAAAGAGTAGGGGTCCCCTGTATTTTTAAAACCAGCACCGGGCTCCACTAGCTGGACAGATAATGCCACAGCCGGGGGTCACTTTTATATAGTGCCCTGCGGCCGTGGCATCAAAAATCCAACTAGTCACTCCTGGCCGGGGTACCCTGGGGGAGTGGGGACCCCTTCAATCAAGGGGTCCCCCCCCCCAGCCACCCAAGGGCCAGGGGTGAAGCCCGAGGCTGTCCCCCCCCATCCAATGGGCTGCGGATGGGGGGGCTGATAGCCTTTGTTGTAAAAGAAAAGATATTGTTTTTAGTAGCAGTACTACAAGTCCCAGCAAGCCTCCCCCGCATGCTGGTACTTGGAGAACCACAAGTACCAGCATGCGGCGGAAAAACTGGCCCGCTGGTACCTGTAGTACTATTACTAAAAAAATACCCAAAAAAACACACACACACCGTGAAAGTATAATTTTATTACATACATACACACATACATACATACTGTCAAAGTCAGAAAAATATCTCTATGCACACTACCATATTTGCACCTCACACAGGTCCGTGCTGCGCGTGCGTACGCTCTCCCGTACGTGCGCATACTCACAGTCGCGGGCACCCGCAGGCGCATGGTATGCGTATTTACGGTAGAGTTTATGCGATCGTAGCGTGCGACTCAATCATTACATATTTTCACTATATAATGTATTTTGTAGATCATGGTCCCTTTGATAGATTCTGCAAGTTTGGTTAATATAGAATGTTCATGAACAGAGAAATCCCTCTCTGTTTGATACGAAGGGTCAGACAGGAGTAATACAGTGGTGTTTAGTATCCATCGGAAGAATATTTAATTAGAAATATTCCGGTGTTGGTTTGAAGCAGACCAATCGCTCGTGCGAATAGTTATGGACATAAGAAGTTTATGAACATTTACTTTATTTGCACTTTATTACCCATGCGGCGGGAAACCCAGTTTCCCTCCCACCTGAGCTGTTGGAAATAGTCACAGCCCACCTGTATGAATCAACCTATGACCTTTTGTTATAATGCGAAGCCGAATTCCTGTGTCCAATGAACAATGAGATTGTAGGGACCATTGAATTGCATTGTGTGTGGGGCATAAATAGAAAGGCCGATCACATCCAGCTCTTACTCTTCAACGATTATCATTGCTGAAAATCGGGAGCTGGATGTCCAGAGGCGCATGCGATCGTTTCCTTTGTGCGTAAGTTTTTCTCCGTAATCATACTGTTTCTCTCTTGTTATTATGGGCCATATCTCTCTCTCTCTTCTCTTTCTCTCATTCTTCTCTTAAACTTAATTGTATTGTATTTACTGTGTAGTTACCTGGTTAGTTAGTCTATGTTATGTTGTAGTGTATGATTTGTATTTGTATTAATTCTTTTACAAGTATATCATTCAATATATATATATGTTAGGCGTTGGACCCTAAGCCCAGGTATCTGTGTGTTTCTTATAGTATTAAGTATTCTCAGAGCGTCGGTGACGCTCAAACAGCTTTTAAGGTAATAAGGTTATACTGTGTTGCATTTACTCTCTAACAGTACACTAAGGTTTTACTGCACAATACACTGTTTATGGTTTAGATACAAAGGTTTAATATAGTGAGCGTCAGCTCCGCTGGTGATCTCCTCGTGGTCCCGAGCGTTCGCTACGCTATAGCGAATCATTACTTTAGTTAACAGCCAATAACGTGCCTGCCTGTGATCTCTTGGCCGTGAGTGAACGTGACGCTTGAGCGTCTCGATCACGGCAAAGCGATTGTTACGCAACTAGCGTACCCTTACGGTACTTCATACATAAATAGAGTACATTGTTCTTAGACCTCATAAAGGGTATTATATACGATAAATATTTAGCTTTATCAATACTTACCTTAAGTTCCCACGCATGTCGGTCCTCTTCTCCAGTAGAATCCAAGGGGTACCTGTTGAAGAAATTATACTCACGAGATCCAGGGGTCCAGGCTCCTCGGGAAATCCAGGGGTAATCCACGTACTTGAAAAAAATAACAAAACGGTGTCCCGACCACGAACTGAAAGGGGACCCATGTTTGCACATGGGTCACCTTTCCACGAATGCCAGAAACCCACTTTGACTTCTGTCTAAGTGGGTTTCTTCAGCCAATCAGGGAGCGCCACGTTGTAGCACTCTCCTGATCAGCTGTGTGCTCCTGTCCTCACTGACAGGCAGCACACGGCAGTGTTACAATGTAGCGCCTATGCGCTCCATTGTAACCAATGCTGGGAACTTTCTGCTCAGCGGTGACGTCACTTTAGGTCAACCGCAGGGCAGAAAGTTCCCAGCATTGGTTACAATGGAGCGCATAGGCGCTACATTGTAACACTGCCGTGTGCTGCCTGTCAGTGAGGACAGGAGCACACAGCTGATCAGGAGAGTGCTACAACGTGGCGCTCCCTGATTGGCTGAAGAAACCCACTTAGACAGAAGTCAAAGTGGGTTTCTGGCATTCGTGGAAAGGTGACCCATGTGCAAACATGGGTCCCCTTTCAGTTCGTGGTTGGGACACCGTTTTGTTATTTTTTTCAAGTACGTGGATTACCCCTGGATTTCCCGAGGAGCCTGGACCCCTGGATCTCGTGAGTATAATTTCTTCAACAGGTACCCCTTGGATTCTACTGGAGAAGAGGACCGACCTGCGTGGGAACTTAAGGTAAGTATGTATGTATGTGTGTATGTATGTAATAAAATTATACTTTCACGGTGTGTGTGTCTTGTCTTTTTTTGGGTATTTTTTTAGTAATAGTACTACAGGTACCAGCGGGCCAGTTTTTCCGCCGCATGCTGGTACTTGTGGTTCTCCAAGTACCAGCATGCGGGGGAGGCTTGCTGGGACTTGTAGTACTGCTACTAAAAACAATATCTTTTCTTTTACAACAAAGGCTATCAGCCCCCCCATCCGCAGCCCATTGGATGTGGGGGGACAGCCTCGGGCTTCACCCCTGGCCCTTGGGTGGCTGGGGGGGGGACCCCTTGATTGAAGGGGTCCCCACTCCCCCAGGGTACCCCGGCCAGGAGTGACTAGTTGGATTTTTGATGCCACGGCCGCAGGGCACTATATAAAAGTGACCCCCGGCTGTGGCATTATCTGTCCAGCTAGTGGAGCCCGGTGCTGGTTTTAAAAATACGGGGGACCCCTACTCTTTTTGTCCCCCGTATTTTTGGGACCAGGACCAGGCGCAGAGCCCGATGCTGGTTGCTTAAATATGGGGGTACCCCTGTCATTTTTTCCCCCATATTTTTGCAACCAGGATCGGCTCAAAGAGCCCGAGGCTGGTTATGCTTAGGAGGGGGGACCCCACGCATTTTTTTTTATTATTTTACAGTGTTTAATTAAAAAATTAAAAAAATAAACCCCAGCACGGATCACACAGATCCGGCCGAGATTGATTGTAAAAAAAGTCGGCAGTGTTTTGCTAATCACTGCCGTAAAAATATAAAAAAAAACACGAATGACATCGACATCGGAAGAAAAGAAAAACCCGAATACGACAGCTTAGTAAATTAGTCGTAATCAATTCAAAAAGTTGCAGTTTTACACTTTCGATGTCATTCGTGATTGAACTTTGACCTGAAACGGGAAAATACGAATCTTAGTAAATTTACCCCCAAGAGTGGTGCTCGGGCGCGATATGGGATGTTGTTCTAATGCTGCTGCTAAACAACAGGATTAGTCAATCCTGATACCTGGACATGCATACAAAGAAAGAAATAATAGCAGCGCTAAATTCAATTAATTAATAAAAAGTGAGATGGATTGAGTGAAAACAGATTAAAATATTTATTAATAACTCTGATTAGTAACCAATAAAAAGTTAATATGACCACCGGCAGAATTAATGAACCAAAAATGTCCGTTCCTTTTAGATAACTGGACACCAGTTTAGGCAGAATATATAGGCTTAGGAGCTGATTGCACAGTCCCATGAGAATATTACCGCTTCTTATGCCGCTGGAGGGAGAAATGTCCTATAGAAGATCCTTCAGTTGGGAGTTGGTAGCATGTTCTCAATCCTCACCAGTATTCGGAGCTTGGCTTGCGGGAAAGTCCTTGGTATGCCTATTAGAATCCACCAAATTGCAGCAAACTTTGGACGTCCAGTATGGTCCGGGCACTGGTTCAGCAACAAATCGACGGTGATCAGAGTGGCACCTGACGCGTTTCGCTGCAGGTCCTGCAGCTTTTTCAAAGGTGATCTATCTTGTGTGGAGGCAGAGTATTTATACCTGTGGTGATCATTGATCAATCCACACCTGTTCTCACAATCCATCTCAATTAACTATAGTTTTCATAAAAACACTTAATTATTCATATATTTAACACCTCAATTTCATAAGTGTTAGACTCAGCAGGGCAAAAAACCTTTTTAAATCATCCTAGTTCAGAAAAAAGCAATTTTAAAATATTATCCCTCATATTTTACTTCCGGGTAAATGACCATGTGACCATAGTGTATAGGTTGTTGCTAAGCAACTGCATAATTCCTTCCAGGTTATGTGGACATTATTTCCTGTTTTGTGTCATATAGATAGAAACAACAACAACTCTCACTTAAATATATTGTTAAAGGATTTAACAATAAAGGGCACTTTACACCTTATTTGCGATTGCCACATCTCTTTAATCGAGCTGGCAACGGCATTATTGGGTGACGAGGTAGCGGTCACGTGGTGTCAACACGTGACTCGCCTCGGGCTTCCGATTATCTTTACTGGTGCTGGCATCGGCGTTGCTTAGTGACAAGGAAGCGGTCACGTGATGGCAACACGTGACTCGCCTCGGAACTTCCGCTTATGATAAACAGAGTGTATAGCTGGCGTTGCTTAGGTACAGGGTGCGGTCACGTGGTATTCCCACGTGGCTTGCATCCAACACTCCCACTTAGTGTGACGCTTCAGAATTACTTGGAAGCAAAAATTGCGATCACGTGACTCATTGGGTGGCCCGCACACTGGGGGTCATTCCGAGTTGTTCGCTCTGTATTTTTTTTCGCATCGCAGCGATTTTCCGCTTAGTGCGCATGCGCAATGTCCGCAGTGCGACTGCGCCAAGTAAATTTGCTATGCAGTTAGGAATTTTACTCACGGCTTTTTCATCGTTCTGGTGATCGTAGTGTGATTGACAGGAAGTGGGTGTTACTGGGCGGAAACTGGCCGTTTTATGGGTGTGTGCGGAAAAACGCTACCGTTTCTGGGAAAAACGCGGGAGTGGCTGGAGAAACGGAGGAGTGTCTGGGCGAACGCTGGGTGTGTTTGTGACGTCAAACCAGGAACGACAAGCACTGAACTGATCGCAGATGCCGAGTAAGTCTGGAGCTACTCAGAAACTGCTAAGAGAGGTGTAATCGCAATATTGCGAATACGTCGTTCGCAATTTTAAGAAGCTAAGATTCACTCCCAGTAGGCGGCGGCTTAGTGTGAGTAAATCTGCTAAAAGCAGCTTGCGAGCGAGCAACTCGGAATGAGGGCCCCTGTTCTTAGTTTGATACTTTTATAGCACTTGTTAGTTATACCTATTTTTAGGGGCTTACTTTATTACAGTCACATGGTTATTATACCAGGTTTCCTAAGCCATGTTTGAGACACCCTATTGCCTAGTAACACAATACACTAATATACAGATGTTTAATTGGTCAAAAAATTACATTTTGGCTTAGTGATGCTACAACACATCTATATTTCATAACACACAGAAGAATTGGTACATACATATTTAGTAGCATATTAATAACTCTAATTCAGGATTTAAGTAAAAATACAAACAAATCAATACATATATTTGGACTTGTTCCACAGTGGGGATACCCCCCACTAAAACTACCCTTGAAGGTGATATTGTAATCCCACAAATGACAGGTTCTCTTATAGCCTAATTCACACTTAGTACCTAATGTAGAAGAGAGCAGACCCCCTTTGTTTCTTAGCCATTATTCTTTTAACCGTTTCCAGAATAATTCTTTCTCATACTGAAAAAATAATTTGGACTTATTACACAGTAGGGATACCCCCCCCCCCCACTAAACCCACCCTTGAAGATGATATTATATTCCCACAAATAGTTGATGTTGAACTGACAGGATCTCCTATGACCTAATTCACACTAAATGCCTAATATAGAAGAGAGCAGACCCCCTTTGTTTCTCAACCGTTATTCTTTTAACCGTTAAGAGGTATAGGAAGAGCAGGATGTATCAGATGACAGTATTTAGTTCCACTGAGTCATTCAATCCCTCAGGGTGGATACTGTTCATCCTAAACATCCACATAACTTCTTGTTTGCATAGCTTCCGGAATCTATCCCCCCCCTAAGTGTTCTGGGAATGAATTCAAGACCCACCAATTTCAGACAGGTTGGGTCCCCCTGATGGCACTCACTGTAGTGTTTGGATACACTATGTGTTTGAATTCTATGGAGAATATTTCTGCGGTGCTCTAAAAATCTTGTTTTGAGAGTGCGGGTGGTTCGGCCTACGTATTTCTTTTTGCATCCACATGTTAGTAAATATATTACATAGGATGTTTCACAATTTATATAGCTCTTAATTTCATAAAATCTATCATTTAGGTCATCTATCACTACTCGAGTTGTTTTATTTTGAATATAGTTACAAGTGATGCATCTGTTTTTACCACATTTATAGCACCCCTTAATCTTATCATGTAGTTTTAGCCACTCACAGCCTTCCATAACACCTTTTATAGGTTCTTTATGGGTTTTTAAGCAACTTGGGGCCAAAACGTTCTTTAAAGATTTATTTTTACGAAAAATAAACTGTGGGTTCTGTGGTAAGCATGATGAGAGATAGACATCCTGTCTCAAAATGTTATAGTTCTTTTCAACAATATGTTGGATCTCACTGTGACAGTTATTAAACATGGAAATAAATGCAACTTCTTCCTCTCCATTAAACCTCACCTTCTCTTTTTCTTTTTGTTCGATATTAATAGTTGGTTTCTATCTAGTATTCTCACTTCTTGTAAGGCAGTACTCACAAGGGTTTTGGGATAACCTCTAACAATAAAGGAATCAAACATCTTACTAGCTTGTTTTTCGAAGGAACCCAAATCTGAACAGTTCCTTCTAATCCGCAAAAATTGGCTTTTGGGAATACTCTTTTTCCAGGGCATGTAGTGGGCACTTCTAAAATGCAGATATGCATCAGTGCCCACTTCCTTGGAAAAGTTTGAAGTGCATATCTGGTTGTTATTAATCTCCAAGGATATATCGAGAAATGTGATTTCTTTCTTTCTGCACAAATAGGCATCTTACAGACCACAAATAGGTAATATCGACTGAAGATTACGCCCAGGGGCGGATTGGCCATAGGGCTCACCAAGAAGATTCCAGGTAGGCCGATGTGTCTGTGGGGCCTGTTTTGTGCTTTGTCATGTGACCCCACCGCCCACATGACAGGCAGCCCACCGCTCTCCGTATACTGCATTGTCCCCAGTCATTGCGTTATTCCCTCTCTGCAGTACAGCGACTCTGCCATCCAGTGATGCCGCCATGGCTACACCATATGTTATACCTCTGTGCTGCCCATGTCGGCCACTTCTACACAATGGTACAGGGCCACTTCTACTTCCCAATCCACACCCTGACACAGAAAAAAATAAAAACATTTTTTTTAAGGGGATGGCATATTACCTTTTTTTGCACCGGGTTGGGGGTAAAATATTATTAAGTCCACTATGGAAGTGTTTTTATAGTCGTAGCAATCATGTATTTTTATTTCTCTTTATTTGCATGTAACGTCTCTAGGATTTCATTACTGGGCTCAGGGTAAAGTGTAGATAAACCTGCCAGCGCCATTTTCATAGCTGGAGAAAGGAAGAGAAACCATATAAAAGGCTGATTACCCGCCTCTATCTGGTGAGCAGAACCGACACTCATTTATGGGTTATAGGTAAAGAAAACAATTACCCTATTGAACTTTTTATTTATTTATATGGGCGTAAACTTACGCTGATTGTTTTAATTTGTTCCTGTGGCACAAAGTCCAGGTGTCACGTTTGTATCTGTATTTGTGACTTGGATATTGGGACACCTGTGCAGGTACCAGTGACAGACAGGGTAAGTGTGTGGGTGGCTGTAGAGGGGTACATGTCATTTGTATCATGTGTGTGGGCTGTAGTGCGCTCTGTGGAATATGAATGCTGTGTGTAATAGACACTGTTTGAGCCACCCGCAGCGGCTGTTCCCGGGTGCAGAGTCTCAGGGGGAACGTCAAAGTTTTCACCTGAGAATCAAACTAACATTTTATCTTTCCAAACAAAAGAAATAAATAAATTGGGAGTTTCACTCAAAATGAAAATTGTAATTTAGTTGTGGCTAGAATCATTGTGTAATAATGGCAGCTATAAAACGTGTGGGGGCTAAGGCGGATCATTTATAGACATTTATAGAACTGTATGCACCTTTGGCTTTTACTGTCTGTATGTGTATGTATGTGTGTGTGTATGTGTGTGTGTGTGTGTGTGTGTGTGTGTGTCTATCTATGTGTATGTGTGTGTCTATGTGTGTCTGTGTGTATGTGTATGTGTGTCTACCTATGTGTGTGTGTGTGTGTGTGTGTGTGTGTGTGTGTGTCTATCTGTGTGTGTGTGTGTGTGTGTCTATCTATTTGTATGTGTGTGTGTGTCTATCTATGTGTATGTGTG
>NW_026970256.1:330000-349000 GCF_028390025.1 Pseudophryne corroboree
ACAGGCAGTGTACAATATCTGTGTATATGAATAACTGATTAGAGAATGACAGGCGGTGTGCAATATCTGTGTATATGTATAACTGATTAGAGAATGACAGGCGGTGTGCAATATCTGTGTATATGTATAACTGATTAGAGAATGACAGGCGGTGTGCAATATCTGTGTATATGTATAACTGATTAGAGAATGACAGGCACTGTGCAATATCTAAGTATATGTATAACTGATTAGAGAATGACAGGCAGTGTGCAATATCTGTGTATATGTAAAACTGATTAGAGAATGACAGGCAGTGTGCAATATCTGTGTATATGAATAACTGATTAGAGAATGACAGGCGGTGTGCAATATCTGTGTATATGTATAACTGATTAGAGAATGACAGGCACTGTGCAATATCTGTGTATATGTATAACTGATTAGAGAATGACAGGCAGTGTGCAATATCTGTGTATATGTATAACTGATTAGAGAATGACAGGCAGTGTGCAATATCTGTGTATATGAATAACTGATTAGAGAATGACAGGCGGTGTGCAATATCTGTGTATATGTATAACTGATTACAGAATGACAGGCACTGTGCAATATCTGTGTATATGTATAACTGATTAGAGAATGACAGGCAGTGTGCAATATCTGTGTATATGTATAACTGATTAGAGAATGACAGGCAGTGTGCAATATCTGTGTATATGTATAACTGATTAGAGAATGACAGGCAGTGTGCAATATCTGTGTACATGAATAACTGATTAGAGAATGACAGGCAGTGGGGGCAATACCTGTGTACATGAATAACTGATTAGAGAATGACAGGCAGTGGGCAATATCTGTGTATATGTATAACTGATTACAGAATGACAGGCAGTGGGCAATATCTGTGTATATGTATAACTGATTAGAGAATGACAGGCAGTGTGCAATATCTGTGTACATGAATAACTGATTAGAGAATGACAGGCAGGGGGGCAATATCTGTGTATATGTATAACTGATTAGAGAATGACAGGCAATGTGCAATATCTGTGTATATGTATAACTGATTAGAGAATGACAGGCAGTGTGCAATATCTGTGTACATGAATAACTGATTAGAGAATGACAGGCAGTGGGCAATATCTGTGTATATGAATAACTGATTAGAGAATGACAGGCGGTGTACAATATCTGTGTACATGAATAACTGATTAGAGAATGACAGGCACTGTGCAATATCTATGTACATGAATAACTGATTAGAGAATGACAGGCAGTGTGCAATATCTGTGTATATGTATAACTGATTAGAGAATGACAGGCAGTGTGCAATATCTGTGTACATGAATAACTGATTAGAGAATGACAGGCAGTGGGCAATATCTGTGTATATGAATAACTGATTAGAGAATGACAGGCGGTGTACAATATCTGTGTACATGAATAACTGATTAGAGAATGACAGGCACTGTGCAATATCTATGTACATGAATAACTGATTAGAGAATGACAGGCAGTGTGCAATATCTGTGTATATGTATAACTGATTAGAGAATGACAGGCAGTGTGCAATATCTGTGTACATGAATAACTGATTAGAGAATGACAGGCAGTGTGCAATATCTGTGTACATGAATAACTGATTAGAGAATGACAGGCACTGTGCACTATCTATGTACATGAATAACTGATTAGAGAATGACAGGCAGTGTGCAATATCTGTGTTCATAAATAACTGATTAGAGAATGACAGGCAGTGTGCAAAATATCTGTGTACATGTATAACTGATTAGAGAATGACAGGCGGTGTACAATATCTGTGTATATGAATAACTGATTAGAGAATGACAGGCAGTGGGAAATATCTGTGTACATGAATAACTGATTAGAGAATGACAGGCACTGTGCAATATCTATGTACATGAATAACTGATTAGAGAATGACAGGCACTGTGCAATATCTATGTACATGAATAACTGATTAGAGAATGACTGGCAGTGTACAATATCTGTGTACATGAATAACTGATTAGAGAATGACAGGCAGTGTACAATATCTGTGTTCATAAATAACTGATTAGAGAATGACAGGCAGTGTGCAAAATATCTGTGTATATGTATAACTGATTAGAGAATGACAGGCAGTGGGAAATATCTGTGTATATGTATAACTGATTAGAGAATGACAGGCAGTGTGCAAAATATCTGTGTATATGTATAACTGATTAGAGAATGACAGGCAGTGGGAAATATCTGTGTATATGTATAACTGATTAGAGAATGACAGGCAGTGGGAAATATCTGTGTACATGAGTAACTGATTAGAGAATGACAGGCGGTGTACAATATCTGTGTATATGAATAACTGATTAGAGAATGACAGGTGGTGTGCAATATCTGTGTTCATGAATAACTGATTAGAGAATGACAGGCGGTGTGCAATATCTGTGTTCATGAATAACTGATTAGAGAATGGCAGTCGGTGTGCAATATCTGTGTTCATGAATAACTGATTAGAGAATGACAGGCGGTGTGCAATATCTGTGTTCATGAATAACTGATTAGAGAATGACAGGCGGTGTGCAATATCTATGTACATGAATAACTGATTAGAGAATGACTGGCAGTGGGCAATATCTGTGTACATGAAAAACTGATTAGAGAATGACAGGCAGTGGGGGCAATATCTGTGTATATGAATAACTGATTAGAGAATGACAGGCAGTGGGGGCAATATCTGTGTATATGAATAACTGATTAGAGAATGACAGGCAGTGGGGGCAATATCTGTGTATATGAATAACTGATTAGAGAATAACAGGTGCTGGGCATTGTCTGTGTACATGAATAACTGATTAGAGAATGACAGGTAGTGGGAAATATCTGTGTACATGAGTAACTGATTAGAGAATGACAGGCGGTGTACAATATCTGTGTATATGAATAACTGAATAGAGAATGACAGGCGGTGTGCAATATCTGTGTTCATGAATAACTGATTAGAGAATGACAGGCGGTGTGCAATATCTGTGTATATGAATAACTGATTAGAGAATGACAGGCGGTGTGCAATATCTGTGTTCATGAATAACTGATTAGAGAATGACTGGCGGTGTGCAATATCTGTGTTCATGAATAACTGATTAGAGAATGACAGGCGGTGTGCAATATCTGTGTTCATGAATAACTGATTAGAGAATGACAGGCGGTGTGCAATATCTATGTACATGAATAACTGATTAGAGAATGACTGGCAGTGTGCAATATCTGGGTACATGAATAACTGATTAGAGAATGACAGGCAGTGGGCAATATCTGTGTACATGTATAACTGATTAGAGAATGACAGGCAGTGTACAATATCTGTGTACATGTATAACTGATTAGAGAATGACAGGCAGTGTACAATATCTATGTACATGAATAACTGATTAGAGAATGACAGGCACTGTGCAATATCTGTGTACATGAATAACTGAGTACAGAATGACAGGCAGTGGGAAATATCTGTGTACATGAGTAACTGATTAGAGAATGACAGGCGGTGTACAATATCTGTGTATATGAATAACTGATTAGAGAATGACAGGCGGTGTGCAATATCTGTGTTCATGAATAACTGATTAGAGAATGACAGGCGGTGTGCAATATCTGTGTTCATGAATAACTGATTAGAGAATGACAGGCGATGTGCAATATCTGTGGTCATTAATAACTGATTAGAGAATGACAGGCGGTGTGCAATATCTATGTACATGAATAACTGATTAGAGAATGACTGGCAGTGGGCAATATCTGTGTACATGAATAACTGATTAGAGAATGACAGGCAGTGGGCAATATCTGTGTATATGTATAACTGATTAGAGAACGACAGGCAGTGTGCAATATCTGTGTACATGAATAACTGATTAGAGAATGACAGGCAGTGTGCAATATCTGTGTACATGAGAAACTGATTAGAGAATGACAGGCAGTGGGCAATATCTGTGTACATGAATAACTGATTAGAGAATGACAGGCAGTGTACAATATCTGTGTACATGTATAACTGATTAGAGAATGACAGGCGGTGTACAATATCTGTGTACATAAATAACTGATTAGAGAATGCCAGGCAGTGGGCAATATCTGTGTACATGACTAACTGATTAGAGAATGACAGGCAGTGGGCAATATTTGTGTATATGAATAACTGATTAGAGAATGACAGGCGGTGTACAATATCTGTGTACATGAATAACTGATTAGAGAATGACAGGCGGTGTACAATATCTGTGTACATGAATAACTGATTAGAGAATGACAGGCAGTGGGCAATATCTGTGTACATGAATAACTGATTAGAGAATGACAGGCAGTGTGCAATATCTGTGTATATGTATAACTGATTAGATAATGACAGGCGGTGTACAATATCTGTGTATATGAATAACTGATTAGAGAATGACAGGCGGTGTGCAATATCTGTGTATATGTATAACTGATTAGAGAATGACAGGCGGTGTGCAATATCTGTGTATATGTATAACTGATTAGAGAATGACAGGCGGTGTGCAATATCTGTGTATATGTATAACTGATTAGAGAATGACAGGCACTGTGCAATATCTGTGTATATGTATAACTGATTAGAGAATGACAGGCAGTGTGCAATATCTGTGTATATGTATAACTGATTAGAGAATGACAGGCAGTGTGCAATATCTGTGTATATGAATAACTGATTAGAGAATGACAGGCGGTGTGCAATATCTGTGTATATGTATAACTGATTAGAGAATGACAGGCACTGTGCAATATCTGTGTATATGTATAACTGATTAGAGAATGACAGGCAGTGTGCAATATCTGTGTATATGAATAACTGATTAGACAATGACAGGCGGTGTGCAATATCTGTGTATATGTATAACTGATTAGAGAATGACAGGCACTGTGCAATATCTGTGTATATGTATAACTGATTAGAGAATGACAGGCAGTGTGCAATATCTGTGTATATGTATAACTGATTAGAGAATGACAGGCAGTGTGTAATATCTGTGTATATGTATAACTGATTAGAGAATGACAGGCAGTGTGCAATATCTGTGTACATGAATAACTGATTAGAGAATGACAGGCAGAGGGGGCAATATCTGTGTATATGTATAACTGATTAGAGAATGACAGGCAGTGTGCAATATCTGTGTATATGTATAACTGATTAGAGAATGACAGGCAGTGTGCAATATCTGTGTACATGAATAACTGATTAGAGAATGACAGGCAGTGGGCAATATCTGTGTATATGAATAACTGATTAGAGAATGACAGGCAGTGTGCAATATCTGTGTATATGTATAACTGATTAGAGAATGACAGGCAGTGTGCAATATCTGTGTACATGAATAACTGATTAGAGAATGACAGGCAGTGGGCAATATCTGTGTATATGAATAACTGATTAGAGAATGACAGGCGGTGTACAATATCTGTGTACATGAATAACTGATTAGAGAATGACAGGCACTGTGCAATATCTATGTACATGAATAACTGATTAGAGAATGACAGGCAGTGTGCAATATCTGTGTATATGTATAACTGATTAGAGAATGACAGGCAGTGTGCAATATCTGTGTACATGAATAACTGATTAGAGAATGACAGGCAGTGGGCAATATCTGTGTATATGAATAACTGATTAGAGAATGACAGGCGGTGTACAATATCTGTGTACATGAATGACTGATTAGAGAATGACAGGCACTGTGCAATATCTATGTACATGAATAACTGATTAGAGAATGACAGGCAGTGTGCAATATCTGTGTATATGTATAACTGATTAGAGAATGACAGGCAGTGTGCAATATCTGTGTACATGAATAACTGATTAGAGAATGACAGGCAGTGTGCAATATCTGTGTACATGAATAACTGATTAGAGAATGACAGGCACTGTGCAATATCTATGTACATGAATAACTGATTAGAGAATGACAGGCAGTGTGCAATATCTGTGTTAATAAATAACTGATTAGAGAATGACAGGCAGTGTGCAAAATATCTGTGTACATGTATAACTGATTAGAGAATGACAGGCGGTGTACAATATCTGTGTATATGAATAACTGATTAGAGAATGACAGGCAGTGGGAAATATCTGTGTACATGAGTAACTGATTAGAGAATGACAGGCGGTGTACAATATCTGTGTACATGAATAAATGATTAGAGAATGACAGGCACTGTGCAATATCTATGTACATGAATAACTGATAAGAGAATGACAGGCACTGTGCAATATCTATGTACATGAATAACTGATTAGAGAATGACTGGCAGTGTACAATATCTGTGTACATGAATAACTGATTAGAGAATGACAGGCAGTGTACAATATCTGTGTACATGAATAACTGATTAGAGAATGACAGGCAGTGGGCAATATCTGTGTATATGAATAACTGATTAGAGAATGACAGGCGGTGTACAATATCTGTGTACATGAATAAATGATTAGAGAATGACAGGCACTGTGCAATATCTATGTACATAAATAACTGATAAGAGAATGACAGGCACTGTGCAATATCTATGTACATGAATAACTGATTAGAGAATGACTGGCAGTGTACAATATCTGTGTACATGTATAACTGATTAGAGAATGACAGGCAGTGGGAAATATCTGCGTATATGTATAACTGATTAGAGAATGACAGGCAGTGTGCAAAATATCTGTGTATATGTATAACTGATTAGAGAATGACAGGCGGTGTACAATATCTGTGTATATGAATAACTGATTAGAGAATGACAGGCAGTGGGAAATATCTGTGTACATGAGTAACTGATTAGAGAATGACAGGCGGTGTACAATATCTGTGTATATGAATAACTGATTAGAGAATGACAGGTGGTGTGCAATATCTGTGTTCATGAATAACTGATTAGAGAATGACAGGCGGTGTGCAATATCTGTGTTAATGAATAACTGATTAGAGAATGGCAGGCGGTGTGCAATATCTGTGTTCATGAATAACTGATTAGAGAATGACAGGCGGTGTGCAATATCTGTGTTCATGAATAACTGATTAGAGAATGGCAGGCGGTGTGCAATATCTATGTACATGAATAACTGATTAGAGAATGACTGGCAGTGGGCAATATCTGTGTACATGAAAAACTGATTAGAGAATGACAGGCAGTGGGGGCAATATCTGTGTATATGAATAACTGATTAGAGAATGACAGGCAGTGGGGGCAATATCTGTGTATATGAATAACTGATTAGAGAATGACAGGCAGTGGGGGCAATATCTGTGTATATGAATAACTGATTAGAGAATAACAGGTGCTGGGCATTGTCTGTGTACATGAATAACTGATTAGAGAATGACAGGTAGTGGGAAATATCTGTGTACATGAGTAACTGATTAGAGAATGACAGGCGGTGTACAATATCTGTGTATATGAATAACTGAATAGAGAATGACAGGCGGTGTGCAATATCTGTGTTCATGAATAACTGATTAGAGAATGACAGGCGGTGTGCAATATCTGTGTATATGAATAACTGATTAGAGAATGACAGGCGGTGTGCAATATCTGTGTTCATGAATAACTGATTAGAGAATGACTGGCGGTGTGCAATATCTGTGTTCATGAATAACTGATTAGAGAATGACAGGCGGTGTGCAATATTTGTGTTCATGAATAACTGATTAGAGAATGACAGGCGGTGTGCAATATCTATGTACATGAATAACTGATTAGAGAATGACTGGCAGTGTGCAATATCTGGGTACATGAATAACTGATTAGAGAATGACAGGCAGTGGGCAATATCTGTGTACATGTATAACTGATTAGAGAATGACAGGCAGTGTACAATATCTGTGTACATGTATAACTGATTAGAGAATGACAGGCAGTGTACAATATCTATGTACATGAATAACTGATTAGAGAATGACAGGCAGTGTGCAATATCTGTGTACATGAATAACTGAGTACAGAATGACAGGCAGTGGGAAATATCTGTGTACATGAGTAACTGATTAGAGAATGACAGGCGGTGTACAATATCTGTATATATGAATAACTGATTAGAGAATGACAGGCGGTGTGCAATATCTGTGTTCATGAATAACTGATTAGAGAATGACAGGCGGTGTGCAATATCTGTGTTCATGAATAACTGATTAGAGAATGACAGGCGATGTGCAATATCTGTGGTCATTAATAAATGATTAGAGAATGACAGGCGGTGTGCAATATCTATGTACATGAATAACTGATTAGAGAATGACAGGCAGTGGGCAATATCTGTGTATATGTATAACTGATTAGAGAATGACAGGCAGTGTGCAATATCTGTGTACATGAATAACTGATTAGAGAATGACAGGAGGTGGGCAATATCTGTGTACATGTATAACTGATTAGAGAATGACAGGCAGTGTACAATATCTGTGTACATGTATAACTGATTAGAGAATGACAGGCAGTGTACAATATCTATGTACATGAATAACTGATTAGAGAATGACAGGCACTGTGCAATATCTGTGTACATGAATAACTGAGTACAGAATGACAGGCAGTGGGAAATATCTGTGTACATGAGTAACTGATTAGAGAATGACAGGCGGTGTACAATATCTGTGTATATGAATAACTGATTAGAGAATGACAGGCGGTGTGCAATATCTGTGTTCATGAATAACTGATTAGAGAATGACAGGCGGTGTGCAATATCTGTGTTCATGAATAACTGATTAGAGAATGACAGGCGATGTGCAATATCTGTGGTCATTAATAAATGATTAGAGAATGACAGGCGGTGTGCAATATCTATGTACATGAATAACTGATTAGAGAATGACAGGCAGTGTACAATATCTGTGTACATGTATAACTGATTAGAGAATGACAGGCAGTGTACAATATCTATGTACATGAATAACTGATTAGAGAATGACAGGCACTGTGCAATATCTGTGTACATGAATAACTGAGTACAGAATGACAGGCAGTGGGAAATATCTGTGTACATGAGTAACTGATTAGAGAATGACAGGCGGTGTACAATATCTGTGTATATGAATAACTGATTAGAGAATGACAGGCGGTGTGCAATATCTGTGTTCATGAATAACTGATTAGAGAATGACAGGCGGTGTGCAATATCTGTGTTCATGAATAACTGATTAGAGAATGACAGGCGATGTGCAATATCTGTGGTCATTAATAACTGATTAGAGAATGACAGGCGGTGTGCAATATCTATGTACATGAATAACTGATTAGAGAATGACTGGCAGAGGGCAATATCTGTGTACATGAATAACTGATTAGAGAATGACAGGCAGTGGGCAATATCTGTGTATATGTATAACTGATTAGAGAATGACAGGCAGTGTGCAATATCTGTGTACATGAATAACTGATTAGAGAATGACAGGCAGTGTGCAATATCTGTGTACATGAGAAACTGATTAGAGAATGACAGGCAGTGGGCAATATCTGTGTACATGAATAACTGATTAGAGAATGACAGGCAGTGTACAATATCTGTGTACATGTATAACTGATTAGAGAATGACAGGCGGTGTACAATATCTGTGTACATAAATAACTGATTAGAGAATGCCAGGCAGTGGGCAATATCTGTGTACATGACTAACTGATTAGAGAATGACAGGCAGTGGGCAATATTTGTGTATATGAATAACTGATTAGAGAATGACAGGCGGTGTACAATATCTGTGTACATGAATAACTGATTAGAGAAAGACAGGCGGTGTGCAATATCTGTGTACATGGGTAACTGATTAGAGAATGATAGGTACTGGGCAATATCTGTGTACATGACTAACTCATTAGAGAATGACAGGCAGTGGGAAATATCTATGTACATGTATAACTGATTAGAGAATGACAGGCGGTGTGCAATATCTATGTACATGTATAACTGATTAGAGAATGACTGGCAGTGGGCAATATCTGTGTACATAAATAACTGATTAGAGAATGACAGGCACTGTGCAATATCTGTGTACACGAATAACTGATTAGAGAATGACAGGCAGTGGGAAATATCTGTGTACATGAGTAACTGATTAGAGAATGAAAGGCGGTGTACAATATCTGTGTATATGAATAACTGATTAGAGAATGACAGGCGGTGGACAATATCTGTGTTCATGAATAACTGATTAGAGAATGACAGGCAATGTGCAATATCTGTGTTCATGAATAACTGATTAGAGAATGACAGGCGGTGTGCAATATCTGTGTTCATGAATAACTGATTAGAGAATGACAGGCAATGTGCAATATCTGTGTTCATTAATAACTGATTAGAGAATGACAGGCGGTGTGCAATATCTGTGTATATGAATAACTGATTAGAGAATGACAGGCGGTGTGCAATATCTGTGTTCATGTATAACTGATTAGAGAATGACAGGCGGTGTGCAATATCTGTGTTCATGAATAACTGATTAGAGAATGACAGGCGATGTGCAATATCTGTGTTCATTAATAATTGATTAGAGAATGACAGGCGGTGTGCAATATCTATGTACATGAATAACTGATTAGAGAATGACTGGCAGTGGGCAATATCTGTGTACATGAATAACTGATTAGAGAATGACTGGCAGTGGGCAATATCTGTGTATATGTATAACTGATTAGAGAATGACAGGCAGTGTGCAATATCTGTGTATATGTATAACTGATTAGAGAATGACAGGCAGTGTGTAATATCTGTGTATATGTATAACTGATTAGAGAATGACAGGCAGTGTGCAATATCTGTGTACATGAATAACTGATTAGAGAATGACAGGCAGAGGGGGCAATATCTGTGTATATGTATAACTGATTAGAGAATGACAGGCAGTGTGCAATATCTGTGTATATGTATAACTGATTAGAGAATGACAGGCAGTGTGCAATATCTGTGTACATGAATAACTGATTAGAGAATGACAGGCAGTGGGCAATATCTGTGTATATGAATAACTGATAAGAGAATGACAGGCGGTGTACAATATCTGTGTACATGAATAACTGATTAGAGAATGACAGGCACTGTGCAATATCTATGTACATGAATAACTGATTAGAGAATGACAGGCAGTGTGCAATATCTGTGTATATGTATAACTGATTAGAGAATGACAGGCAGTGTGCAATATCTGTGTACATGAATAACTGATTAGAGAATGACAGGCAGTGGGCAATATCTGTGTATATGAATAACTGATTAGAGAATGACAGGCGGTGTACAATATCTGTGTACATGAATGATTGATTAGAGAATGACAGGCACTGTGCAATATCTATGTACATGAATAACTGATTAGAGAATGACAGGCAGTGTGCAATATCTGTGTATATGTATAACTGATTAGAGAATGACAGGCAGTGTGCAATATCTGTGTACATGAATAACTGATTAGAGAATGACAGGCAGTGTGCAATATCTGTGTACATGAATAACTGATTAGAGAATGACAGGTACTGTGCAATATCTATGTACATGAATAACTGATTAGAGAATGACAGGCAGTGTGCAATATCTGTGTTAATAAATAACTGATTAGAGAATGACAGGCAGTGTGCAAAATATCTGTGTACATGTATAACTGATTAGAGAATGACAGGCGGTGTACAATATCTGTGTATATGAATAACTGATTAGAGAATGACAGGCAGTGGGAAATATCTGTGTACATGAGTAACTGATTAGAGAATGACAGGCGGTGTACAATATCTGTGTACATGAATAAATGATTAGAGAATGACAGGCACTGTGCAATATCTATGTACATGAATAACTGATAAGAGAATGACAGGCACTGTGCAATATCTATGTACATGAATAACTGATTAGAGAATGACTGGCAGTGTACAATATCTGTGTACATGAATAACTGATTAGAGAATGACAGGCAGTGTACAATATCTGTGTTCATAAATAACTGATTAGAGAATGACAGGCAGTGTGCAAAATATCTGTGTATATGTATAACTGATTAGAGAATGACAGGCAGTGGGAAATATCTGCGTATATGTATAACTGATTAGAGAATGACAGGCAGTGTGCAAAATATCTGTGTATATGTATAACTGATTAGAGAATGACAGGCGGTGTACAATATCTGTGTATATGAATAACTGATTAGAGAATGACAGGCAGTGGGAAATATCTGTGTACATGAGTAACTGATTAGAGAATGACAGGCGGTGTACAATATCTGTGTATATGAATAACTGATTAGAGAATGACAGGTGGTGTGCAATATCTGTGTTCATGAATAACTGATTAGAGAATGACAGGCGGTGTGCAATATCTGTGTTCATGAATAACTGATTAGAGAATGGCAGGCGGTGTGCAATATCTGTGTTCATGAATAACTGATTAGAGAATGACAGGCGGTGTGCAATATCTGTGTTCATGAATAACTGATTAGAGAATGGCAGGCGGTGTGCAATATCTATGTACATGAATAACTGATTAGAGAATGACTGGCAGTGGGCAATATCTGTGTACATGAAAAACTGATTAGAGAATGACAGGCAGTGGGGGCAATATCTGTGTATATGAATAACTGATTAGAGAATGACAGGCAGTGGGGGCAATATCTGTGTATATGAATAACTGATTAGAGAATGACAGGCAGTGGGGGCAATATCTGTGTATATGAATAACTGATTAGAGAATAACAGGTGCTGGGCATTGTCTGTGTACATGAATAACTGATTAGAGAATGACAGTTAGTGGGAAATATCTGTGTACATGAGTAACTGATTAGAGAATGACAGGCGGGGTACAATATCTGTGTATATGAATAACTGAATAGAGAATGACAGGCGGTGTGCAATATCTGTGTTCATGAATAACTGATTAGAGAATGACAGGCGGTGTGCAATATCTGTGTATATGAATAACTGATTAGAGAATGACAGGCGGTGTGCAATATCTGTGTTCATGAATAACTGATTAGAGAATGACTGGCGGTGTGCAATATCTGTGTTCATGAATAACTGATTAGAGAATGACAGGCGGTGTGCAATATTTGTGTTCATGAATAACTGATTAGAGAATGACAGGCGGTGTGCAATATCTATGTACATGAATAACTGATTAGAGAATGACTGGCAGTGTGCAATATCTGGGTACATGAATAACTGATTAGAGAATGACAGGCAGTGGGCAATATCTGTGTACATGTATAACTGATTAGAGAATGACAGGCAGTGTACAATATCTGTGTACATGTATAACTGATTAGAGAATGACAGGCAGTGTACAATATCTATGTACATGAATAACTGATTAGAGAATGACAGGCAGTGTGCAATATCTGTGTACATGAATAACTGAGTACAGAATGACAGGCTGTGGGAAATATCTGTGTACATGAGTAACTGATTAGAGAATGACAGGCGGTGTACAATATCTGTGTATATGAATAACTGATTAGAGAATGACAGGCGGTGTGCAATATCTGTGTTCATGAATAACTGATTAGAGAATGACAGGCGGTGTGCAATATCTGTGTTCATGAATAACTGATTAGAGAATGACAGGCGATGTGCAATATCTGTGGTCATTAATAAATGATTAGAGAATGACAGGCGGTGTGCAATATCTATGTACATGAATAACTGATTAGAGAATGACAGGCAGTGGGCAATATCTGTGTATATGTATAACTGATTAGAGAATGACAGGCAGTGTGCAATATCTGTGTACATGAATAACTGATTAGAGAATGACAGGCAGTGGGCAATATCTGTGTACATGTATAACTGATTAGAGAATGACAGGCAGTGTACAATATCTGTGTACATGTATAACTGATTAGAGAATGACAGGCAGTGTACAATATCTATGTACATGAATAACTGATTAGAGAATGACAGGCACTGTGCAATATCTGTGTACATGAATAAATGAGTACAGAATGACAGGCAGTGGGAAATATCTGTGTACATGAGTAACTGATTAGAGAATGACAGGCGGTGTACAATATCTGTGTATATGAATAACTGATTAGAGAATGACAGGCGGTGTGCAATATCTGTGTTCATGAATAACTGATTAGAGAATGACAGGCGGTGTGCAATATCTGTGTTCATGAATAACTGATTAGAGAATGACAGGCGATGTGCAATATCTGTGGTCATTAATAACTGATTAGAGAATGACAGGCGGTGTGCAATATCTATGTACATGAATAACTGATTAGAGAATGACTGGCAGAGGGCAATATCTGTGTACATGAATAACTGATTAGAGAATGACAGGCAGTGGGCAATATCTGTGTATATGTATAACTGATTAGAGAATGACAGGCAGTATGCAATATCTGTGTACATGAATAACTGATTAGAGAATGACAGGCAGTGTGCAATATCTGTGTACATGAGAAACTGATTAGAGAATGACAGGCAGTGGGCAATATCTGTGTACATGAATAACTGATTAGAGAATGACAGGCAGTGTACAATATCTGTGTACATGTATAACTGATTAGAGAATGACAGGCGGTGTACAATATCTGTGTACATAAATAACTGATTAGAGAATGCCAGGCAGTGGGCAATATCTGTGTACATGACTAACTGATTAGAGAATGACAGGCAGTGGGCAATATTTGTGTATATGAATAACTGATTAGAGAATGACAGGCGGTGTACAATATCTGTGTACATGAATAACTGATTAGAGAAAGACAGGCGGTGTGCAATATCTGTGTACATGGGTAACTGATTAGAGAATGATAGGTACTGGGCAATATCTGTGTACATGACTAACTCATTAGAGAATGACAGGCAGTGGGAAATATCTATGTACATGTATAACTGATTAGAGAATGACAGGCGGTGTGCAATATCTATGTACATGTATAACTGATTAGAGAATGACTGGCAGTGGGCAATATCTGTGTACATAAATAACTGATTAGAGAATGACAGGCACTGTGCAATATCTGTGTACACGAATAACTGATTAGAGAATGACAGGCAGTGGGAAATATCTGTGTACATGAGTAACTGATTAGAGAATGAAAGGCGGTGTACAATATCTGTGTATATGAATAACTGATTAGAGAATGACAGGCAATGTGCAATATCTGTGTTCATGAATAACTGATTAGAGAATGACAGGCGGTGTGCAATATCTGTGTTCATGAATAACTGATTAGAGAATGACAGGCAATGTGCAATATCTGTGTTCATTAATAACTGATTAGAGAATGACAGGCGGTGTGCAATATCTGTGTATATGAATAACTGATTAGAGAATGACAGGCGGTGTGCAATATCTGTGTTCATGAATAACTGATTAGAGAATGACAGGCGGTGTGCAATATCTGTGTTCATGAATAACTGATTAGAGAATGACAGGCGATGTGCAATATCTGTGTTCATTAATAACTGATTAGAGAATGACAGGCGGTGTGCAATATCTATGTACATGAATAACTGATTAGAGAATGACTGGCAGTGGGCAATATCTGTGTACATGAATAACTGATTAGAGAATGACTGGCAGTGGGCAATATCTGTGTACATGAATAACTGATTAGAGAATGACAGGCGGTGTGCAATATCTGTGTACATGAATAACTGATTAGAGAATGCCAGGCAGTGGGCAATATCTGTGTACATGAATAACTGATTAGAGAATGACAGGCAGTGGGCAATATTTGTGTATATGAATAACTGATTAGAGAATGACAGGCAGTGGGCAATATCTGTGTACATGAATAACTGATTAGAGAATGACAGGCAGTGTGCAATACCTGTGTACATGAATAACTGATTAGAGAATGATAGGTCCTGGGCAATATCTATGTACATGACTAACTGATTAGAGAATGACAGGCAGTGGGCAATATTTGTGTATATGAATAACTGATTAGAGAATGACAGGCTGTGGGCAATATCTGTGTACATGAATAACTGATTAGAGAATTACAGGCAGTGTGCAATATCTGTGTACATGAATAACTGATTAGAGAATGACAGGCAGTGGGCAATATCTGTGTACATGAATAACTGATTAGAAAATGACAGGCACTGTGCAATATCTGTGTACATGTATAACTGATTAGAGAATGACAGGTGCTGGGCAATATCTGTGTACATGTATAACTGATTAGAGAATGACAGGCGGTGTACAATATCTGTGTACATGTATAACTGATTAGAGAATGACAGGCAGTGTACAATATCTGTGTACATGTATAACTGATTAGAGAATGACAGGCAGTGTCTAATATCTGTGTACATGTATAACTGATTAGAGAATGACAGGCAGTGTACAATATCTGTGTACATGTATAACTGATTAGAGAATGACAGGCAGTGGGCAATATCTGTGTATATGTATAACTGATTAGAGAATGACAGGCAGTGTGCAATATCTGTGTACATGAATAACTGATTAGAGAATGATAGGTGCTGGGCAATATCTGTGTACATGTATAACTGATTAGAGAATGACAGGCAGTGTGCAATATCTGTGTACATGAATAACTGATTAGAGAATGACAGGCAGTGTGCAATATCTGTGTACATGAATAATTGATTAGAGAATGACAGGCAGTGTGCAATATCTGTGTACATGTATAACTGATTAGAGAATGACAGGCGGTGTACAATATCTGTGTACATGTATAACTGATTAGAGAATGACAGGCAGTGTACAATATCTGTGTACATGTATAACTGATTAGAGAATGACAGGCAGTGTCTAATATCTGTGTACATGTATAACTGATTAGAGAATGACAGGCAGTGTACAATATCTGTGTACATGTATAACTGATTAGAGAATGACAGGCGGTGTGCAATATCTGTGTACATGAATAACTGATTAGAGAATGACAGGCGGTGTGCAATATCTGTGTACATGAATAACTGATTAGAGAATGACAGGCGGTGTGCAATATCTGTGTATATGAATAACTGATTAGATAATGACAGGCGGTGTGCAATATCTATGTACATGAATAATTGATTAGAGAATGACTGGCAGTGGGCAATATCTGTGTACACGAATAACTGATTAGAGAATGACAGGCGGTGTACAATATCTGTGTATATGAATAACTGATTAGAGAATGACAGGCGGTGTGCAATATATGTGTACATGAATAACTGATTAGAGAATGACAGGCGGTGTACAATATCTGTGTACATGAATACTGATTAGAGAATGACAGGCGGTGTACAATATCTGTGTACATGTATAACTGATTAGAGAATGACAGGCGGTGTGCAATATCTGTGTACATGAATAACTGATTAGAGAATGACAGGCGGTGTGCAATATCTGTGTACATGAATAACTGATTAGAGAATGACAGGCGGTGTGCAATATCTGTGTACATGAATAACTGATTAGAGAATGACAGGCGGTGTGCAATATCTGTGTACATGAATAACTGATTAGAGAATGACAGGTGGTGTGCAATATCTGTGTACATGAATAACTGATTAGAGAATGACAGGCGGTGTGCAATATCTGTGTACATGAATAACTGATTAGAGAATGACAGGCGGTGTACAATATCTGTGTACATGAATAACTGATTAGAGAATGACAGGCAGTGTACAATATCTGTGTACATGTATAACTGATTAGAGAATGACAGGCGGTGTGCAATATCTGTGTACATGAATAACTGATTAGAGAATGACAGGCGGTGTGCAATATCTGTGTACATGAATAACTGATTAGAGAATGACAGGCGGTGTGCAATATCTGTGTACATGAATAACTGATTAGAGAATGACAGGCAGTGTACAATATCTGTGTACATGTATAACTGATTAGGGAATGACAGGCGGTGTGCAATATCTGTGTACATGAATAACTGATTAGAAAATGACAGGCGGTGTGCAATATCTGTGTACATGAATAACTGATTAGAGAATGACAGGCGGTGTGCAATATCTGTGTACATGAATAACTGATTAGAGAATGACAGGCGGTGTACAATATCTGTGTACATGTATAACTGATTAGAGAATGACAGGCGGTGTGCAATATCTGTGTACATGAATAACTGATTAGAGAATGACAGGCGGTGTGCAATATCTGTGTACATGAATAACTGATTAGAGAATGACAGGCGGTGTGCAATATCTGTGTACATGAATAACTGATTAGAGAATGACAGGCAGTGTACAATAACTGTGTACATGTATAACTGATTAGAGAATGACAGGCGGTGTGCAATATCTGTGTACATGAATAACTGATTAGAGAATGACAGGCGGTGTACAATATCTGTGTACATGAATAACTTATTAGAGAATGACAGGCAGTGTACAATATCTGTGTACATGTATAATGATTAGAGAATGACAGGCGGTGTGCAATATCTGTGTACATGAATAACTGATTAGAGAATGACAGGCGGTGTGCAATATCTGTGTACATGAATAACTGATTAGAGAATGACAGGCGGTGTGCAATATCTGTGTACATGAATAACTGATTAGAGAATGACAGGCGGTGTGCAATATCTGTGTAAATGAATAACTGATTAGAGAATGACAGGTGCTGGGCAATATCTGTGTACATGAATAACTGATTAGAGAATGACAGGCGGTGTACAATATCTGTGTACATGTATAACTGATTAGAGAATGACAGGCAGTGGGCAATATTTGTGTATATGAATAACTGATTAGAGAATGACAGGCAGTGGGCAATATCTGTGTACATGAATAACTGATTAGAGAATGACAGGCAGTGTGCAATATCTGTGTACATGAATAACTGATTAGAGAATGATAGGTGCTGGGCAATATCTATGTACATGACTAACTGATTAGAGAATGACAGGCAGTGGGCAATATTTGTGTATATGAATAACTGATTAGAGAATGACTGGCAGTGGGCAATATCTGTGTACATGACTAACTCATTAGAGAATGACAGGCAGTGGGAAATATCTGTGTATATGAATAACTGATTAGAGAATGA